>NW_026137760.1:0-213702 GCF_019393585.1 Leptopilina boulardi | reverse complement strand
TATTCGAATTTTTTCGATGCATTCAGTCGCAGGTGCTGTTTCTGATTGAACCTCACCTTCTTTTTTAGCTGCTGGAATATTGTCTCCAGTGATTTTTGATAACCCATCTCCTTCAGTCTATATACATATACATAAAAAAATTCGATATTATTTATAATTTCATCTTCAACAAATAATTAAAAAATTTAAAATTATAATTACACAGTTAACCTAAAAGTATCAAATTGATACTAAAAATTTCAAATTTGGAAAAATTTTTTTTTCTGGAACAGCGATATGTTTCACTAAAACAGGGAAAATTTTCGTTATTCTAGAGAAATATATCGCTGTTTCAGATAAAGTTTTTTTTTTCCATGTGATACTAAAATTCTCAAATTGATAGTAACGTCTAAAATTAATCCAAAGTATAGTAATTTGATACTTTTGGTATTTGATATAAATTATAATTAAAAATTATAAAAATATTCAAATTGCAATATATTTTGAAATATTTAAATGAATTGATTTCGTTTTAAAAAAAATTTTTTATTAATCGTTTAAAAGACAGTGGGGCAAAAAAAGAAAATGAAAAAAAAAAAATATCATATTATTGACTTTCTTTGATTCATCAATATTCTATATAACTATAACAATAATAATAATAAAAAAAAATTTAGTTTTGACTTGCAATATCCATCAGGGAAATATTCGTCACTTGTGCGCTCAGTTTTTGCGTGTGAAACCTATTTATTTGTTTTACCGATTTTCGACAAATAAATGCCACGCCACTCTCATATCCCTCACCCCCTCCCCTCCCCCTCTATGAATTTCTATATACCGTCCAGACAGAATAAACACAGTCAATTCCCTCACATTTATCACTTTTCTCTCGCGTGGAAATTCAATCAATTATATCCTGTTGTATCATAATATATATATATATATATATATATTATTTTTTGGTAAAGTGTCTTTCATTTTATATATCACGTCAATACTGAATATTTATTTACTGAGGGAAAAATATTTTTTTTATCGATTTATATAAATCTCTTTATATAAATATTAAATAAAATAAATATTGTAATAGATAAAAAAAAATTTATTAATGTTGATGATTGTAATAATTAAATTATTAATAAAAATTAAATACATATATATTAGTAAATAAATATTAATGAATGTGATTGGTGCGTTGTATTGGATTTAGTGGCTAAAAGCAAATGTTTCATACTAGATAATGAATAATTGGGGAAAATATATATGAGGGAACAGGGAATTTCACTAAAAACTCAAAATAAGTAAAACCAGATAATTTTTGCTACACTTCAAAATGAGTTATGCTACTCATTTTGAGTTCAGTTTTTTTTCTGTGCTACATTGCAAATGGTCGAATAATAAAACGGCAGAATTATTTTGGCGCCAATTTTTAATTTTTGAAATTGGCGCCAAAATATTTCTGCCGTTTGATTATAATTCAACCATTTGCAATCTATAAATAAAAATTCTGAGTTTTAAGATTTCTATTAAAGTGACATTTTGTGTTAATAAAAATTCGGACAAATTAAAGATACGGTTTTAATGAAAATGGACATTATATTGAAAAAAATATTTTGTTAAATAAAAATTTGATTACATAGAAATTCTATTAAGTATAAATTCGGGTTAATTTAAATTCGACCAAAACATTAGTTCGAAAAAAATTAATTTTTAATAATTTTGAAAAACATTAATTCGAATAAAATTTTATAAAATTAAAATTCTAACTACTTCACATTATGGAATAATGCGCTTCATTTATGTTTTATTTTTTATTAAATGTAATTTTTATAATGATTCCATTTTGAATTAATTTAATAATGAGAAAACAAATTGTCCGACGGTAGTAAAATGCTAAGTAATTCAATCATTGTCTTTGATTCAATTCTCTCGTATATATACGACGTGGCACTGTTTCGTGATCAACTCAGCCCCTCATCAATACTCCCAAGTTTCAAGCTGAGCAATAATGACATGATGACGGTTTCAATTTCCTTTATGATTACTGTATTTAGTTTATGAGAGTCGATTATATCGTCGGCCAAAAGTAATCAATATTATAAATATATATATATAAATAGCGTGAAAATAAATTCGTTTATTAGAAACATGAATCATTAAATATTCTTCCTTTATCATAATATATATTTTAATGATATATAATGTAGATTTAGAAAATTATATTTTTTCATTTGATGAAAAATTTATAAAGAAGCATAAAAAAACAATTTTTATAATTTTCATTTAATAGAATAAATTTTTTATTGAGCCGTATTTTATTTCGAATTATTATTTTGTAGAATTTTCATTAAACCGATTTTCTATTTTTAAATAACTGAATATTCACTTAAGAACTTTTTTTCGGATTTTTCATTTGCTCTAATTAATATTTGACGAAATTTCACATATAACCGATTTTTCATATTACAGAATTTATACTAAACGAAAATATTTATCGGAATTTTGATAGAATTTTCATTTGTCCGAACAAACAATCGACGGAAAGATTTCGACGCGATTTTTAAAATTTACCAATCACTATTTTCTTGTTTTTTAATTGGTAAATTTTTTAAAATCGCGCCTAATTCGTTCTGTCGATTTGTTTGTTTGGTCATTTGTAATTTCGGACAAATCGAAAATTCGGCATCTCAAAAATTTGTACAAATAAAAATTCGGATAAATTAAAATTCTTTGAAGTGAATTTTTAGTTATATGAAAATTCTGTAATGAAGAAAATCGGTTTGATGAAAATTGCAAAATAATAATTGGAACAAATAAAATTCGGCTCAAATGAAAATTATATTTATTTAAATTCTATGACTAAAAACGTTGATTTGAATTTTTATATGTAGAAAAAAATAGACAGTTGGCTATTTATTGCAAACAAATTTGTTGACAATAACTTTCTTCTGAGGAAGTGCGTCATTGTGTGTAATTTCATTAGTTAGATTAAACGATGTTTATGTTCATGAGTCAACAAATTGACTAATTTTCTTTGCCAAGTACATATATGGCAAGACTGCTCATTTTGAAAATTTATCAATTTACCTTGATTAATTTTTTTCCCTTAGAATTGTTATTCTTTAATTCCATGACAATATTTCTATATATATTTTTATTCTCGTGAATTAGTGAAGAAATAACATTAATTTGAAAGATAAATTTTTTGCGTATGAATTATTATTTCTCTTAATTTATATATATTTATTTTCTAGTTTCTATTATTTATGCTAATAAGTTTTTTTTTTCTTGTTTCAGGTGAGTTTTGAATACAATTCTTATGGAATTTTATTGTAAGTAAAAAAAGACAATTTTTCCAAAAATTAAATTATAATATGCTTAATTAATTTTAATTCAATAAATTTAATATTAAAATTTTAAGAATATTACATATACAGCCGGTTTTCATCGTGTGGGTTAATTTTAATCTTCCAAGAGGTTCTTTGCTTCTGCGCAGAAGAAAAATAAATCTATTGCATTTGTTCGTCTGCGCAGAGGCAGAATACATCTACTGCCTTTTAACCTCTTGGAGAATTAAATTTAATTCACACGGTGAAAACCAGTTCTATGAAATATTCTTCAAATTTTAATATTAAATTTTTTTGAATTTAATTAATAGAAATTAAATTAAAATTAAGTTAAAAACTTCACTTGAAACAGCAATAAGTTTCACTGTAACAGCGATATGTTTCACTAAAACAGCGAAATGTTTTCGCTATTCTAAAGAAACATACGAGATAAAGATTTTTTTTTTCGCATAATAAATTTTAATTATAAATAAAAAATTTAAATAATTAAAAAAAAGATTGTAATAATTATAAAAACTTTTGCTATTCCAGTGAAATTTATCGCTGTTTTAGGTAAATTTTTATATATAAAATAAAATATTATTTTTAAGGAAAAAGAATAGAATGTACACCTGCATATAGTAACAATCTCCAGCATATAACAACTTTCACTTGATCGTTCATTTCACATGTGTAAGCAAATCAGTGACACACACTGTTAAAAAAAAAAATATATCAATTTTTTTCTGAAAGTTTATACAAAAAAAAAAAAAAAAAAAATTGATGCTCTCTTTTGTATACTTTATTGCTCTGAATGGAAATCTCATTATCGATGGTAAAAAAAAAATCGTGCGAACAAAAAGAGATCGGTTTTTTTTTATTTGCGTGGAAATGAGACACACACACACACGTGCTTTTATCGAGTGAATGCTGTATTATTTTCTCTCTCTTTGACTTTCACCATAAGGCGCAATCTTTTACTGATGTATTTTATATTTATATACAGAATATATACATATATATATATATATATATCGATGGCAAAAGACCGTGTGAAAAGATTTCTTACGACCTCTTATAATCGTGCGTCTCCCAACCAATTTGAAATTGTTGATACTCAAAGATAAAGAAATTTATCGATTTTCCAACCTTTCCTGTACAATTGACGTGTGCTTACCATAAATTAAAATGTCTCTGAACGAGGGTAGATAAAGGCTTTAACTCTCCAATAGCCGACTTTCATGCGCGCGCGTCAACCTGTGATTTAAATACATTGCTTAATGTTCAACTAACGCGAAATACTATATAATTGCTCTCTGTTAATTTTTTTTTTTTTTTTGGCAAAATTTAACGATTCTTGCTTCATGTGCATCGTAATAAATTAAAAAAAAAAAAATGGGAATATTCCCCACATGGAATTAATATAATTTCCATTTAATAGAATTTTAATTTTGCAAAACTTTCATAGAGCCCGTTTTTACCTTGTGGATAAATTTAATCTTCCGCGAGTTTAAAAGCAGTGGATATATATTCTGCGCAGACGCAGAATATATCTATTGTCTTTGCGCCTGCGCAGAATGTTTGTTTACAGTTTCTGCGCAGACGCAGAATATATCTACTGCCTTTAATCTCTCGAAAGATAAAAATTAATCCACTCATAATTTCCATTTGACAAAACATTAATTTAATTGAATTTTTAATAAAGAAATTTTATTTAAACGAAAATTATTATTTAGCAGAATTTTCTCTTCATCGAATTTCTACTTAGTCGAATTTTTAAATATCAGAATTTCCATTTCACTGAATTTTAATTTTTTTGTGAATTTTTTATTTACACCAATTTTTAAATGTTAGAATTTTTAAAACGCCGAATTTTCATTTGTCCGAAATTACAAATGTCCGAACAAAGATTTTGGCGCAATTTTAAAAAAATGAACCAATTAGAAATTATTAAGAAAATTGTGATTGGTCAATTTTTGAAAATTTCGCCGAAATCTTTGTTCGGACATTTGTAATTTCGGACAAAGGAAAATTCGGCGTTTTAAGAATTCTATCAAATGACAATTCGGAGTAATAAAAATTCTAGCACAAATGAAGCTCTCTTTCACATATATATATATATATATATATATATATATGGAAAATAAGTAATTTATTTCAAAAAACAATCTTCCAAGTTAATATCAAGTATTAGTGATTTTAGTTAGAATCAGGATTATTACTATCGTTTGTGAATACGAGCGTAATTACGACATGAATTGGTATTTTAATCCTAGCTTCAAAGTTAAGCTCGGATTAAGTATATCGATTTAGTCAATTAGCTGCCGAGTTTCGAGATTTAAGTGAAGCTTAATATTGAAAGCTTTTTTGTAAAAAAGAAGATATATATATATATATAATTTATGATAAAATGCTTCGCTTTGACGTTCTCTTTTTTCGATGATTTAAATCAAATTTTAATCTATACTCACAGGTTAACGTGAAAGTATATCAAAGTGATCAAAATTCTTTTTTTTTTTTTATGAATTTGATGCAATAAAATTTTTTTTTTTTTTTGATTCAAATAATCGGTTACTTGACGTATTATCAAATAAATGTTTATATGAACCAAATAATTTTTATTTGAATTATTTATAATTCTCTATGTTGAGGTGGAAGAAAATTTGTTCTTCTATTTATTATTTTGAGTTATGGCAATTTTAAATTTCGTGGAACGAAAACTAAAAGTGAGCATGAATTTTATCGATACAATATTACTCCAGCATGTATTCATCTATTTACTAAGAAACTTGTGGAGATGCTCTGTGCATGCCAATCGTGAGTCGTTTATCTCGGGATACTTAGCTCGATAACATCAGCCGCTATATATGTATATATGTATATACAGTGAATTTGAAAGGAAGAATAGGTTGTTCAGTTTATCCCTCGTTCAGATATACCACATGAGTACAAATTATGCTTACAGCTTACAAACATGAAGAGCCATATTCATAATTTAGAGAAATCTCAACTGCTATACGGAAATTTAGTAAACAAAAAAAAAAAAAAGGCGTTTCCATTACAGAGAAATGTTATATCATTTTATTGATTTATTATTGATTTAAAAGCAGAATTTATACATACAGTCTAACAGTTAGGGAAACTAACAAAATCAGTGAAAAGTCATGGAATTTCTTTAAATTTTTAGAAATTTTAAAACAATAAATTATAAAAATGGCGTCATTTTAATTTCTGTCCAATTTTTACGAAAAACAATAGCAGAAATTTAAATATCATAGTTTTTGCTCTAATTTTTTGTCTGTGGCAGCAAATTTTTCTGCTGTCCCAAAAAATTTGGCACATTAATACAGGGACATAAGTTTGCTATGGGATTTAAAGTCTCGTTTCTTTTTTAAATACCACAGCTAAATTTTGTTAGCACTTGTAGCAAAGATTTTAGTTTCTGTACAGCAAACTATATAGCATCTGTAGCTAATTCATACTTTTTTCGTGTTTAGTTTTTAAAATTGAAAAATCTTTTAAAAGTTTTTTCCTCCCTTTTTGAGAACAATGAAGACCTTGTTTACTCTTTATTGTTATTTTTGTGTATGTAACAAAAATGAACGTATAGAAGGACACCTTCCTCGATATATATACATATATATATAAGTCGCAGTCTCGACGAATCGTGCAAGGCCACATTCACATGACCATGAACCAATCAGGGTCTCTTTCCCTTCAGACGTTATACCAGAAAAAAAGAAGAAACATGTTTTTATCCCTTCGTTTTATTTACTACTAACAGGAAAATTACACATGTCTAATTGCTACATGACAAACCACGTGTGTACAACTACGATTGATGTGTATAATTGTTTTTTTTTCTTTTAACAAAAAAAAAAAAAAAAGATTCTATTCTGACTCACTATATATATATATAAATAATTGATTCCAGAAACAACAATTCAAAAAAGTCATTATACAATCAAATCCATCATTACAGATCTATTAATTCTTGGAAATTGACCAATATCGAACTTTACGATCTGCTATCAATTGAGAATAAAGAGATGAAGAACGGATTTTATTTGCTGTTAAATTCTTTTTTCAATGCTCCTAAATAGATAAATGGAGTATAAAATATTTTTTAACATCTTGTTTTCATTGAGCCGAATTTTATTTATTCGAATTATTTTCCAGAATTTTCATTACATCGATTTTTTATACTCGAGAATTTTTACTTAACGGAATAATCATTTAACAAAATTTCTAATTAATATAATTTTCATTGGTCCGAAATTGTAAATGACCGAACAAATAATCGATATAGAAAGATTTTGGCGCGATTTTCAAAAATTGCCAGCGCAATTAGAAATTATCAAAAAATATTCTGATTGGTTACTTTTAAAAATGGCGCCGAAATCTTTCTGTCGATTGTCTGTTTGGTCAGTTGCAATTTCGGACAAATGAAAATTCTACTAATTAGTAATTTTTTGATTTTGCGGTTAACTATAAATTCTGTAGTATGAAAAATCGTTTTTTGGGTTAACAAATTCTAAATTAACCGAATATTAATTTAGCAAAATTCTCACTTAACGGAATTTTAAATGATTTTTGAATTTTTAATAATGCCAAAATTGTTAATTCGACGAATGTTTACTTGTCCGATTCTTTATTTGCAAGAATTGTTATTTAATAGAATTCTTAAAACATTGAATTTCCACTGGTCCGAAATTGTAAATGACCGAACAATCAACGGACAAAAAAGATTTTGGCGCGAATTTTAACCAATCACAATTTTCTTATTATAATTTTGAAATTCGCGCCGAAATCTTTTTTTGTTTATCGATTGTTTGTTCGGTGATTTGCAATTTCGGTCAAATCGAAATTCGTCATTTTAAGAATTCTATTAAACAACAATTTGTGCAAATAAAGAATCGAAAAAATTAAGATTCAGTTGAATTGAAAATTGCATTTAAAAATTCAAATCACTTAAAATTTTGTTGATTGAGATTCTTAATATTCGGTTAACTTAGAATTTTTAAAATAAAAACTTGAGTAATTCTGTATAATAAATATTTTCTGAAACATAAATTCTATAGACCAATATTCTTTTTAAATCAGTTTTATGGTTTTTTTTTTCGAAATCCGTTTGATTTAGATTTTGTAGGATATATGAACACCCACAATAAGGATCATTGACCGTGGTTTAATCTTTTATAATATACACAATGAGATTTACTGCTTGAGAGACGACAACAGGGAAAATGGCAAAGGTATACAAGGAAAGCAAAGTGATGACTTCTTTGTGTTCAATAATCGTCATATCACGATGATCGGTATTTGCCTACGCTTGAGGGAAGAGAGAAAGAGAGAGAGAGAGAGAGAGAGAGAGAGGGAGCTCAAGGTAAAATTGCAAACATGAAAGACGGGTTCGCAGGAACGACGAGTCTCAGAAGGGAAAGGAGAGAAAGAGAGAGATAGGAAGTCTGAAAGTCATATGTCATGTACCCTTGACTTGACACTGCGGCCTGCATTTTATGTCTGGGTTTAACAGACATAAAACATGGTGCAACAAGCCATCGTTTCTTATTTTCCTTTGACTTTCAAATCATCTCTGTTTTTGTTAATTTTTTTTTTCCAATTTGCCTCGCACCGAAAGAAAATGTTATTTTGAAAAGAATATCTTCTTGGCGCCTATTTAACAATATTTTCCAATTTTTATTCTAACTCTATAAGAAATAAAATTTATGCACGGAGAAAAATGGAAAAATGTAATATAATAATTTTTACTATACTTTTAAAAATAAAACCGTAACTGACCGCATTTTTGGTGATTTTTATTCTCCAGAAATAGTAAAATTTACTATTTCTTGAGTAAAAATTGCATAGAAATATGCAGAAACTGCGGGCAGTTTTGGTATTACTTTTAAAGTATAGTAAAAATTACTATATTCGTTTTTTTCATTTTCCTCAGTGTGGTAAACATTTCTTAAATAAACGCCAAGAACCTATTATTAAAAGAATAATGTTTTTTTTTCTGTGCTCTGATAAATGCCAATTTATCATCATTTCTTTTTATGTAAATAAAAATACTTGTAGTTTTTCCGATTCACAAAGATTCTCTGTAGTTCTGATAAAAATATATCGTATATTATTATTTGTTGTTTGTAGTGTCAGAAAATGGAGATTATGTTGATGCAAAGGAATGTGAAACTTCTATCTTTCTCATTCTCATTCTCGTAAAATAAGTGCGGGATGAACACAAAACTGCTCGTAAAAATGATTGTAAATATCAATTATGAGCATCTTTTACAATTTGCGGCATTAATGGGGTGATTTATATTCAATGCCGGTATCTCATTTTAATGAATGGCTCGATGTTTTCTTGAATAACAATCATTGATCTATAATCAATTCATCTCATTATTCTTTTGCTCCTTTTTTTTATTATATCAAAGAATACCATCGTTATTTTCTATTCATTTCAAAAAAAAAAAAAAACTGAATTGATCAGTAAATTAAAATTATGTGTCATAAATGTAGTTATTATTATCTGACGCACTCTGAAATAGGAACTTAAGAAGCAAACGAATTATATATGAACCTAACCTAATGTAACCTAATTTAACCTAATTTAACCTAATTTAACCTAATTTAACCTAACTTAACATAGCGTTAACTAACCTAAGTTAAACTAGAAGTTCTGTTACATAACCTATAGTTAGAGTGTATAATAGTCAGGGAAACTCGCCAGGTTAGAGAAAAGTCATGGAATTGATTTTTTGTATGGAAAAATTATGGAATTTCCTTAAATTTTTGAAATTTTAAAACAAATTATAAAAAGAAAGAGCAAAAACAATGACAATTTAATTTCTGCTTCAGTTTTTTTTTTCTAAAATTAGAACAAAAACGGCGCACAATTTTAATTTCTGCCCTTGTTTTTCATAAAAATAGGACAGAAATTAAAATGCCACCGAGCAGAAATTAAAATGGTGTCGTTTTTGCTCTATTTTTTTTTCTAAAACTATAAAGCGCAGAAATTTAGTCGATTTAGTAAAACTAGAACAAAAATTAAAATGGCGTCAAATTACAAATGTTCCTATTCCTGTATAGGTTAGATTTTATATTTTATTCGTTTGCTTCTTATGTTATTTATGACAATTTTTTGCCTTCATTAAAAGCTCCTTATTATGTACATAAAATGAAAATCAATTTTTATTTTTGCTGAAAACTCAATTATTTGTTATAAGATAACAAAGAGTTAATCCTCTTTGTGTATTTAATTTCATAACATAACCTATAAATTTTTACTTATCTCCCCCCCTTTTTTTTTTAGAGCGCGTCACCTATAATAATTATTATAATAAATGTATTCAAATCCATTAATGTATTTTTAGTAGTAGTTTATTTATACATCGGTTAAAAATTACTATACAGTCGATTAGAAGGAAATCAATGTCAATGATAATCTCAAAATCGGATTGCCATCGTGTGATTTGGGAATTAGCATATAAATATACCTAATGGAAGTTTTGCTCGATTGGACCACACCAAATTTGGAAAGTCCTATATATATATATGTATATATGTATATATAGAATGAGAGGAAAGTTATCGAAATTGTCAGCGCAGTTATTTTAAATGTTCGAGTGAATCATCGCGATTTGGGATAAATGAATTTTGGTATTCTGCTAGGTGGTCGCATGAAAGTCTCAAGGCGTGGCGAGTGAATTAGCCGTTGAAATCACCACTGAACATCGATGGCGATTTGTCACGCGCGACTCCTTGATTTATTCGTTTGCCGAGAGAGAGAGAGAGAGAGAGAAACAGAAAGAGACTAGCGCCAAAGGAATCAAGCGAAATTCAACAGTTTTATTTACGCCCTCTTGAAAAAAACATTCCTTTTTTTGTATAGACTGAACGAAGGAGAAGAATACAAATAGTAACAAAGAATTTGGAGATTTATTTTATTTTAATGCGAAATTGGGTTAAAATATTCTAAAATTGGGTTTAAATAAGCTAAAATTTGATTAAAGTAAATTAAATTTGGGTTAAAATAACTTAAAATTGGGTTTAAATAAGCTAAAATTGGGTTAAAGTAAGCTAAATTTTGGTTTAAATAAGCTATAATTGGATTAAAATAACATTTACGGAAAAAGATAGGTTTTGACAACAAAACGTTTGGTGAGTATTTATAAGCAATTTTTTTGTTGCCTCAACAAAATTTTTATTGTCTCAATCAAACTTTGGTTGATACAACCAAAATTAAGGCTCCGGATCTTAAATACGTTCAAACTTGCTTTTGGGGGAGTTAAAATTTTGAAATTTACAATATCAAATTTTAATTTACCGTTGGAATTTGATATTGTAAATTTTGAAAATCTTAACTCCCCCAAAAGCAAAATTCGAACATATTTAAAATCCGTATGCTCAATTAGAAAAAATGGCTCTACTGAAACTATTTTGGTTGTCCCAAACAAGCTAGTTACCAAAATTTTGTTAACAGAATAATTTAATTACAAAACAAAAGTTTAGTTGTCAAAAAAAAGTTTTATTTTGTTAAAATCAAACCATTTCTGCATCTTTAATGTAACTCGAAATATAATTTTTTTTTTTAAACTTTGAGGAAGTATAGATATTCTTTGAAGAGTAGATTTTTAAAAATACACCATTATATTGTGTATAAAATGTGGTTATATATATATATGTTTAACACGAAGGAAGCTGCTGGCTATCTTAACAGACCATTGTTATTCGAGTAATGGGTTATGAAACGAGTATACCCAATTCTCTTGGCTATATAAGAAGCCAGTAGATGCTTCTGCTATATTGCCAATGCCATAGTAAAGTATAAAGTGCGCTACATTCGCACAATTGACTTTATGACCTGGGCATAAAGGCGAGTCTTATGCGAGTCTGTGGATAATCGTCTGTCGTTGCACGAGATAACTTTTTTTTTTTTTTTTTTTTTACCTAACCTTTTAGCTCTCTGCCGTTATTGAGGAAACGATCAGATAACAATATTCTTGGTATCTAAAAATACGTGTATAAAGAAATAATAATGACAAGCATATCGTGCAAAAAAAAAATTCGTGGCACTATTTTTTTTTTCTTTAGAAATAAAAATTTAATAGGCAATTTTTTAAATGATTATTATTATCTGAATAAAAATTAGTAAAGAAAAGGATTATTGTTGTCTTAACTAAAGCTATACTTTGGTTGTCCCAATCAAACTAAATACCAAAATTTTGTTGATGCAACAGAATAATTTTGATTTGTATTAATACAAACACAAAAAAAAGGGTTTGGTTTCAACAACAAAATAATTAATTGGTATTTAAGTAATTTCACTGTTGTGTTAATAAAATTTTGTTAACTAGTTTGATTGGTACAATCAAAATAGCTAACAAAAATCTTTTTTTGTTTCTAATTTTGGTTCTTACCAACCAGTTTGATAGGTTCAATCAAAATTTTGTTGAAGCAACAAAAGATTTTCGTTTAATTACCAACCAAATGTTTTGTTGTCAAAACCAAACCCTCCCGAGACAAAATTTCGAGCCTACTTTGAACCTTACTTTCAGCCTACAATTCTCTGCTCTCTGAGAAGCTCATAAAATTTTTTTATAAAGGGTCCTAGAATACAGAAATGGACCTAAAGAGCCTACAATCAGCCTAAACTGTGTCGCTTTCGTCCATTTTCTCCTATTTTAGGTTGATTCTAGTAAGTTTAGGGTTAAATTTGCAGTATCAAAAAGGTCGAAAGGAGGGTCGTCAGTAAAAATATTGTAGGGTTGTTTAGGAAGTTTTTAGTCTCATTAGGGTCATTATGAGATGACCTTCGGAAAAATTTTTTCCCTTGCTTGATTTACGACCCTATTGTAAATTAATGCTGGTGACATTTGTTAGTAAAAATATAATATTAATAAATATTAATGCTATAAAATAGTTAATATTATATTTGAGATCCTTAAATGTTTCTGATTCTTATGGTATGTTGTTCGACTTAAAAGTATGGAAAATAAAATAATTATATTTATTTTCCATACTTTCAAGTAAAACATACAGTTGGAATCAGAGAAATTCAACGGTCTCAAATATAATATTAACTATTTTATAGCATTAATATTTATTAATATTATATTTTTACTAACAAATGTCATTAGCTTCAATTTACAATATGACCATAAATAAGGTAAAAGATCCAAGCTTCCGTGGTGGCCATATAGTCCATTTATTTTATTTATTTATTATTATTATTATTATTATTATTATTATTTATTTATTAATTAATACAAACATTATAACGATGCTGAAGTACGCAACGTTTATAATCAACGATTCGAAATTAATTTTTATTTAACACGGAAAATTATAAAATAGGGTAAGTGTACCAATTACGGCGCGTTCATAAAAAAATAACTATTCTTACTATTATATTTAATATAACTGCTGCAATATGATTAAAAAAAATTATTTTAATATTTTTTTGATACAATTAATTATAAAGATACACATTTAAACAATTATTAATTTAATTATTAAAGATCAAATTTTTTTCCGCGCCGCAATTGAAACATTATTAAGATTTCCATTGGCTCTAATTTCGGCGGGAAAAGTATCTTCAAAATACACGTAATTTCGATTTTTATAAAGTTAAACATTTTTTTTAAAACCTAAATAACATAACCTTTTAGTTTAATAAGTCTTAAATTGAGTTTATACAATAGAAATGTCGAATTTTCTATTTCAAAGGTGTTTTGACTCGAATCGCGCCGCAATTAGTGCATTTACCCTAGTTTATTTAAAAATATATTTTTTTATAATTTGTTAATTAATAAACTCTACAAAAAATATTTTTCAAGCAAATTTTTTTTTAAATTTTCATTCTAAAAAAGTATTTCTTAAAAAATCGTTCATCATAAACGTTGCGTACTTCAACATCGTCATTATATACAAATTATATACAATATAGAATACAAATATACAAATTTATATATGTAGAATACACACTAAGACACAATTATTTTTTTTACATTACTTTGTATAAATATCAGTTTAAACACACGGAGATATACGCTTTAGAAAATTGAAACTAACTTTGTCGAAGTCGACAAAAGACTGGTGGGAAAACGGTTTTTGGCTTGGTGATACTTGTGTTTTTACTATAGTAAATTTTGTGTAAAAAAATTGGAAATTCCAAAACTATATTTTGTGTATATACACAAATAGGTATATATATATACCCGTTTCTTCAACCCATATGCATCTGAGATATTTTGTACTTTTCGGTTCCATTTTTATGATTGCTTTGGTTTTCATGTATTTTTTCCGGACACCAAAAAGTGACCCTTTTTGAACAATGGAATTAAAATGAGAAATTTATAATTTTTTGTATTTCAGAAAATACTATTTCTAATTTTGTACCTAAATGTAACCAGAGCCCTCCTGTGGAGAATGGTTGGTTAAGTTTTACATTTTATAGCACCTACACATGTTTTAAAGTCCGTCGAGCTATATTGCAGCTCATTTCAGTAAATTTCAGTTCAAGTTTCTTTTAGGTCTAAACAGATATAAGTAAGGCCGAATGTAGTGCCAAGTAGGATAAAAAAAGGGTCAGAAAAGTTTGTTTACCTGTCAGTAAAAATTCAAGTAGTCTCATAAGGTCTAATAAGGTCCATTTTAGGTCCAAAATGTTACAATCGAAGGATGGTTAAGGGTTAAAGTAGGGCTAAAAGGCCGAAAAAAGTACCAAAAGGTTTAAGTTAGGATTGAAGTAGGTTTAAAAGGTAGAAAACAGGTCGAAAATTTCATCTCGGGCTTTTTCAAGTGTTTTGTTGGTTGATTAGTATTTGAATCAAAATTTTTTAGTTGTGTCAACAAAATTTTGATTGTACTTATCAAATTGATTGGTACAACCAAAATTAGAAAAGAAAAGGTCTTAACTAAAGCTATTTTGATTGTCCCAAACCAGTTTGGTTACAAAAATTTTGTTGACGCAACAGAAAAATTGCTTAAATACCAACTAATCAAACACTGAAAAAAGGATTTAGTTTTGACAACAAAACGTTTGGTTGGTATTTAAGAAATTTTTCTATTGAGTTAACAAAATTTTGGTTAACAAAACTACTTTGGTAATAAAAGTTTGACAATAAAAATTCTTTCTTCTAATTTTGGTTGTGCCAATTAGTTTGATAGGTACAATTAAAATTTTCTTACAGCAACAAGAAAATTTTAGTTAAAATACCAAACCAATTTTTTGTTGTTGTCAAAACCAAACCCTTTTTTCACTGTATTGAGATATCAGTGGAGATATATATATATATATATATATATATAGCATCATTGTAAGAATGTGATTCGTAATCATTTGCATGTATTATTCAATCAGACATCTTTATTACCTTATTCGTATCTATCTTATCGCTATAATCTATGTGATAGTAGTTATCGAACAACTTGTACACTTGTATTTGTTTCCCTTGATCTTGAATTTAGTATTTATATCCGTTCCATGTTTGATTAATTATCTTTCGTTTCTTTTTAATGACTAGAATTCCAGTTATTCTTACACTATTTAATTAATTTATAAATATTATTATTATTATTATTATTAATTATGTTTAATCCAAAGTTGGATGAAAATTTAATATTTTCGGTTCCGTTTTGCTGTCGATCAGTTTTTAGACACACACTTTATTACTATTATATTTAACTGACTAGGCAAGAGGGAAATAATGACAGGTTTGCGTGTGTGATGCACAAGATCGTATAGTGAAGGCGATAATATGGTAATACTTGCAACGATAGAATCACGTTTACCTTGCTTATATATATATATATATATATATATATATATATACCTATAGTGGGAGTCATATATAAGATAGTATGTGCGGTCGCAAGTTAGAAGTATAATGTGCGTGTACCGGGAAAGTGCGCCACGTGATTCTACAGAGGACTAGGTACGATATAAGACACGCACGAGGTTAGGGTTATAATGCATCAAAAAGCCGGGTGCTTACAACAGCCCATAACCGTTGTTGTTACCTTACGAGTATTATCTAACTTTTATCTTGACTCACGATTATCATTTCTGATCTATTTGTCACACATCAGCATAATGCTTTTTGTTCTCTCTCTCTCTCCCTCTATATATATATATATATATATATATATAGCAAAAAGCTACTTTTACTGACTGACATATAAATCATTTTTGACACATAGAGTGTGTCATGTTTATGTTTATTTTCAATTTGTCTAATTTTAAATTCAATCTGATAGTTGGAAAAATCAAGTATGTAGTGATGTAGTATGTGCCTACACTTTTTTGTTCTTTTCTAACGCATTTGTCATGGCAACACGTGCGTTAGAAAAAGACAAAAAAGTGTAGGTATTATATATAGCCAAAACTGTACGGATACTACACTGCAAAAAGAAGTATCTTATTTTAAGATGTTTTGGTAGCGTTTTCAAGACATCTTAATGTCTTAAAAACGCTACCAAAACATCTTAAAATAAGATACTTCTTTTTACAGTGTAGCAGGGCATGGTCTGTCCCCAGTTAGATTCCCTGTTTCAACCTGGTCAATGCCAGGTTGGAGAATACCTGCTAGAAATTAAATCCAATTGGGGCAGTCCTATTTCAGCCCGATTAAAATTGCTTAGAACCGAAGCCCGATAAGGTCCTATTGTGGCCCCGGTTAGGTGCTCTGCTTTCGTCAGGTTAGGGCCAGGCCATGGCCCTGTTTCAACCAGGTTAGTGCCAGGTTGGCAAATTTCTGCACGGGACTAAAAATCAGTCGGGGAAGACCTATTTCAGCACCATTAGATTGATTTAAACCGGGCCCGACTAGGGCCTACTGTGGCACCAGTCAGAATTCCTGATCTGGATGAAACAGGAAACCTGCTGGGGCCACAGTAGGCCCTGGTTTAAATCAATCTAATGGGGCTAAAATAGCTCTGCCCCGTCTGGTTTTAGTCCCGTGCAGAAATTTGCCAACCTGGCCTTAACCTGGTTGAAACAGGGCACTGGCCTGGCCCTAACCTGGCGGAAGCAGAGCACCTAACCGAGGCCACACTAGGCCCTTATCGGGCTGCAATTCTAATCAATTTTAATCGCGTTGAAATAGAACTACACACCAACTGAATTTAATTTGTGCAGAAATTCGCCAACCTGGTCCTGGCCTGGTTGAAACAGGGTTCTAATTAATTTTTATTAAAAGTAGGACTCTTTCCGTTGCCTGTTAAAAATTTGCAGCACTTTTTTTTTCTTCCGCAAAGAAAAAAAACTTTCCGTCTGTACTCGTCCAATTATTAGAAATTGAGCGTTATATTCACACCTGTCGTTATTTTTTTTATAACGAACGCATGTAGTACCGGACAACGATATTATTGATTGTTTTATTGACTTCGAACGAGGAGGGGGGGAGGAGAGGGGGGCGAATATAAGTATTCTTTAATGGCAGCTGTTTTGTTACGGTTTTTTGCACAAGAACAATATTGCGTTACTGTTCATTGATTGGTGTAGCATTTTTCCAGAATAGTGAGCTCAGTTCCCATGGTAATCTGTTCTTGCTGTCTATATATATATATATATATATATATATATATATATATATATATAGATACAAAAAAACAGATTACCCTGGAATATATACATAAAGAATTTTTTACTTTTTTAATGATTTGCAATTTAAAAAATGAAACAAATCGTCTTTTATATGACGAGCAATTGATTTTTTTTTTTTTCATGTTTTGCAATAGTAGAAGCGCATTGGAGTGTATCTCTCGAGTGAGAAGGACGTGTGCTTGAAAAATAAATAGAGGGATAAAGAAGGTAAAGCTTGCTCCGACAGCATTCCATCTCTTTGGTTGTATTGGAGAGAGAGACGTAAGAGTACAAGTAACAAGCTTAAGGGCCACGACACACTGAAAAGTGCATCCTTATATATATATATATATATATATATATATATATATATATATATATATATATATATATATATATATATATAGATTTTGTTAAGTACCTATTCTAACAGGCAATAAAAGAGTAAGGATTGCAAGTAAACAAATAAAAGGAGTTTGGAGAAAAAAAATATGTTTCGAAAACTCTTTTTTTTCATCTGCATACCATTTTTTAGGTCCTATAAATATTTCTGATATATATATACCCTCTGTAAAACCTTCTGTAGAACTTTTTGTGGAAAGAAGTTGATTTTGCACTTTCCCCAATGGAAATAAAAAAAAAAATTCCCAGTGGAAATGAATATAATTTGAATTGATAAAGTGAGTTTCTTTTGTTTTATGGCGGATATTGAGCGCACTTAAATTGATAGGTTGAGGGGGATGGGATTAAAATCGTAAAAAAGAGAAGACGAGTTGACCTTCGAGGCGCCATTAAATCTAGAAGTCGTAAGAGTATATACTTTGACAGACGTATAGAACCATAAGTCAAAGAAAGCACAAGGCGTCAGTATGTGTTTAGCGATGAGATATGTATATATATATACAAATGCCCACGCGTTTCACGAGAATGAATTGAGAGAGCGTGGGCAGAGAGAATGGGAAACTGCACTCTATCGACCAAACGTGGACGAATTGTTATTACCAGTGTATATGTACCATGTCGTATATATATATATATATATATATATATATATATTCCTTATATAAAATGAGATTTCGATCTTGGCTATTAAATCGTTTAAACTTAGCCACACGACTTCCGTCCTCTCTCTCTCTCTCTCTTTTTTTTTCTCTCTTATATGCGCACTTCGTTACGTGCTGTTAAATTTTTACTGCCATATATACGCCATGATGTCTTGTACGATAGAATAAAATTGCAAGAACATTGATTCTTTCATTCTTTTTCTTTTTTCTCGTTCTTCTGTAATTTCTGATTAACAACAGTAAAACAAAGTTGGTATTATCAAAAAAAAAAATATCAGTTTCCATAGTAACCATTGCCATAGTAACCGTTGCTATGGATACTGTTGATGTAGAAATAGTAGTTAGGTAACCGTTGCTATAGTAACGGTTGATATTATAGAAAATTAAAAGGCATTTAAATAAGCTGCAACCCCAATGGGAAAAATACCATTGGCGTATTAATGGCCCAATAATGGGAGCCAGGGATGCCAATATAATTCCAATAATGGCACCCAATAATGGACCATTATTGGTAAAGTCATGGGCTGTCCACGCCGATGCCAATGATTGGCAACCATCATTGGCAAATTATTGGCAACCAATAATTAGCCAATATTAAAAATTTTAATAATAATTTAAAAAATCAATAATTAAAAAATAAAATTTTTATTTTTATTATTTTTTAATAGTTATTATTATTATTATTTTATTTTTAATAATTAAATTAAAATAAGAAAATGGTCATCAAAGTATTAGTGAAACTATTTCTTCCAAAACAGAGTTTGTCTCAAATCCAATTAATAGGAGAGACATCGGACAGAAAAAAATTTCGACGAGAAAAAAATTTTAGATCACTGCTTATATACCAATCAAGTGGCATCTCAACTGCGAGAAACAGTGATGTTCGCCCTCCCTTTGCGGCGTTGAGTGAACTAAAGTCCAGAGCTAAGCCATCAGCGCAGCGCGGGAACATTTGAAAAATTTGATTTTATTAGATATTTTATTTTATTTTAAATATGACAAATAATTAACTTAATAAATAATTAATGTCATTAATAATTATTAATAACATAATGTCATACTTAATAATTCGTTAATTATTATAAAATAAAATATCTAATAAAATCAAATTTTTTAAATGTTCCCGCGCTGCGCTGATGTCTCAGCTCTGGACTTTAGTTCACTCAACGCCGCAAAGGGAGGGCGAACATCACTGTTTCTCGCAGTTGAGATGCCACTTGATTGGTATATAAGCAGTGATCTAAAATTTTTTTCTCGTCGAAATTTTTTTCTGCCCGATGTCTCTCCTAATAATTGGATTTGAGACAAACTCTTTTTTGGAAGAAATAGTTTCACTAATACTTTGATGACCATTTTTTTATTTTAATTTAATTATTAAAAATAAAATAATAATAATAATAACTATTAAAAAATAATAAAAATAAAAATTTTATTTTTTAATTATTGATTTTTTAAATTATTATTAAAATTTTTAATATTGGCTAATTATTGGTTGCCAATAATTTGCCAATGATGGTTGCCAATCATTGGCATCGGCGTGGACAGCCCATGACTTTACCAATAATGGTCCATTATTGGGTGCCAATGGTTTTTTCATTGGCTCCCATCATTGGGCCAATTAATACGCCAATGGTTACTCGTGGCAGTTTCCCATTGGGACGCTTATTATTTTTATCCAATTTTGCTTATTTTAATTCATTTTGGTATTAAAATAAGCAAAATTGGATTAAAATAATAAGCATTGCAGCTTATTTTAATATCTTATAATTTTCTGTGATGGTAACGGTTACTAACAAAACTGTTGCTATAGAAATATATTAGTAGCTAGGTATCCGTTTCTATAGCAAATGTTGCTTTGGTAACGGTTGCTAAGGAAACAGTTGCTGTAGAAATCGTATAGTTAGGTAACCGTTTCCATAATATCAGTAGCGTTACTATGGAAACCGTAACTAGGGAACCGTTTCCATAGCAACGCTACGGTTGCCATAGCAACCATTGCTATGGTATCCGTAGCGTTGCTCCGGTAACAGTTGCTATGGAAACGGTTATTACCATTTGCTATAGTAACGGTTCCTATAAAAATCGTTGCTATAGAAACCATAGCTTGGTATAACCGTTTCTATAGCAATCATTGATATACTAAACGTTGCTATAGCAATCAATGCCATATAGTAACCGTTGCTATGGTAGACGACCTATATATAGTATACGACAGACTGAAATACATTAAAAATCATCATTATAAGATTGCAGCTAACGAAATAGATGCAAAAATAATTATATATTTTGAATCGATAAGGTAGATTTGATTATTATCAGTGTGTTTATTGTTCTTTTGATGAATCGATATAGAGTCTCGCGATAACGCGATACTCCTATACACTGTATATATTCGCATTTAGTGAAAAGCCATAGTTGGCTATGTGTCACAAGAGTAATCATTGAATCACATATAAACCTCGCACTATATATATATATATATATATATATATATATATATATATATATATATATATATGTCCTATATCTCATTTCCAGTTGAATTCATTGAAAAGCGGGTGCCACTGATGCAAATTAATTAACTTCAATGTTAATTACAATTCGAGAGGTATTAGAGCCTATTTGTTTATTTGCTGGTTAGTTTATATATTATAAAATCGTTGACTTTGCACTTAGAATTATAGTTTCTGTAAATTTAAAAATTTTCAATGCAAAGTTATCGGAAGGATGGAGGCTTAATATTGATAAAGATTTTTTTTTGATGATGATGATGATGATGATAATGATAACAGATATAACTAACGAAGAAAAGGGAGCATTGCTATTCCCTCATGATAATCCGATCGTATTTTAGTTGTGTATGTGTGTGAGTGTTTAATCAAGTTTTCCGCATTGTGAGCAGAAACATTGAAAGCCCGTCAATCTCACTCGCGGGCGAATGCTGATTTACTGCTTTTGCACGCTCATCACGCCCTGATCAAGGTTGGAGGAGGAAAAAATTTTGATGCATGTTCGCGCTCTATATGGGTGTCGATCACACTTGGACGCGATATACAACCGATCAAAGTTTTGGTTTTTTTTTGTAGATTTTAAAGAGAACTAAATCAAAGATGCGCAACTTATGTTTAGTTTGCTTTAGTTACGTTTACTTTAATTATGTTTACTTAAGTTACATTTACTTTAGTTAGGTTTACATTAGTTATGTTTACTTTAGTTATGTTTACTTAAGTTACGTTTACTTTGCATACGTCTACTTTAGTTACGTTTACTTAAGGTACGTTTACTTTGGTTATGTTTACTTTAGTTATGTTTACTTTAGTTATGTTTACTTTAGTTATGTTTACTTTAGTTATGTTTACTTAAGTTACGTTTACTTTAGTTACGTTTACTTAAGTTACGTTTACTTTGGTTATGTTTACTTTAGTTACGTTTACCTTAGTTACGTTTACTTTAGTTATGTTTACTTAAGTTATGTTTACTTTAGTTACGTTCACTTTGAATACGTTTATTTTGGTTACGTTTACTTAAGTTACGTTTAATTTAGTTATGTTTACTTTAGTTACGTTCACTTTGAATACGTTTATTTTGGTTACGTTTACTTAAGTTACGTTTACTTTAAGTATGTTTACTTAAGTTACGTTTAATTTAGTTATGTTTACTTAAGTTATGTTTATTAAGTTACGTTTATTTTAGTTACATTTACTTTAGTTATGTTTACTTAAGTTACGTTTACTTTAGTTAGGTTTATTTAGTTACATTTACTTTACTTACGTTTAGATGAGTTATGGATTAGTATACTTATGTTTAGTTTAGTTTTTCTTAGTTTAGTTTAGTTTTCCAAAATCAAGTTTAGTTCTCAGTTATGTTCAGTTAATTTTAATTTAGTTTACTTAAAAATTTACTCAAAGAAAGTTTGTCACCATCGAAAAAGGAAAAGCAAAAGAGAAACAGAGGAGAAAAAATTTAATCAGTGCGGTTTATTGGATGAAAAGAAATCCTTGACGAATCAATGATTACGCGGTGAATTCCAAGGATCTAAATTGTATCCTATATGTCTTTTCTGGAAAGTAAAAAGAAATTCTTTTTAGTTAGAAGGTGGTTTAGCAGAAACTTTCTTTTTTTCCGATTTTCCGCATTATAACTATCGACAGAGGACGAAGAAGAAGAAGAAGAAGAAGAAGAAAAAAGGACCTTTGTCCCTCCTGAAAAAGGTTCTTCTATAGCGATAAATCTCTCTTGCATTGTGTTAACAGGGTGCTTTTAGGTAACACCGTATGTCGCTTCCTTCTTCTTTGTGTCACGTCCACAAGAAGACGTGCTCGGACGATTTTATATTCCCAAATAACTGTTTCAACGTCCCTTCTTCTTTTTTTTTGACCCTCTGTGTCCCTAATCTTATATAACATATATTGACTGTATATTTCTAAAAAAAAAAAAATTACTTTTTTCATTCTCTAATTTTGTTTGCGGAAACATCAAATTTATCGTCTACCAAAGAAAATAGAATGTTATGATTCTTTTTTTTCATATAAGGTGCACTGAACAAATTTTTGGTGCAGCAGCTGCCCCTAAAGAAAAATTTTTATATTCAATTAACTTCACTCATAAAAAAAAACTCTTGATGAATATTAAGTATATGAAGTTAATTAATATACAGGGAGCGTTCTAGATTCCTGTTACCGACACTTGAGAAAAAAGTGGTTCTGATCCGTGCTAAATGTAAAGAGCCATAAAAATTAAAAGGAGAAAAATATTCAGCACTGTTTGTTTTTTCTTTACAAAATAGCGCTAAATATTCTCCTTCCTTTAATCTTTATGATTTTTTACATTTAGCACGGATCAGAATCACTTTTTTCTCATGTGTCGGTAACATGTCGGTAATAGGAATCTGTGCTTAAAACGCTCCCTGTATATCAAACTTAGATATTAATGAGTATAAAATGACGAGCTTATGAAAATAGAATCCGATTTTAAAGGCATATTGTGTATATACATAAATAGAAGCCTATATAGTGTGTAGAAAAGAAGTAGTTGTACCTCTCCGCTTAAATCCTGTGCAAGAGGCTTTAGCTTAGAAAAAAAGAGCAGGTTTTTTCTAGCGCGTTGTGTTGGCCATCCCGATTTCTTTTTGAACACACGCCACAGGTGGCTCAATATACGAGGTCAGAGAACTGTGTGCGAGCATGACGCTTGTCCCTTCCGTATTTTTCGTCCCTAGAGGCTTTTTTTCGAGCCCCGTTTGCCAACTTTCAAAAGATCATGGAAGGCCTTCCTTCATTCTCAACTGAAGTGTGCGCGACGCCACTCTGGAAACAATTTTTTTTTGTTGTTCATTCACAACTACCTTTATATGATATGTTCCATTTGGAGTTTTAATTTTTCTTTGATTAAAAATAACTCATTATAAATTAAGGATTTTTTGGTAGATTTTGAAGAGAACTAAATCAAAAATACGCAACTTCTGTTTGGATTCTTAGTTTAGTTTAATTTAGTTATGTTTATTTTAGTTACGTTTACTTTAGCTACGTTAACTTTATTTATGTTTAATTAAGATACGTTTACTTTAGTTACATTTACTTAAGTTACGTTTAATTTAGTAATTTTTCTTTAGTTATGTTTACTTAAGTTACGTTTAATTTAGTTATGTTTAGTTTGCTTTAGTTACGTTTACATTAATTATGTTTACTTAAGTTATGTTTACTTTAGTTACGTTTACTTTAGTTACGTTTACTTTAGTTACATTTGCTTAAGTTACGTTTACTTTAGTTACGTTTACTTAAGTTTCGTTTACTTTGGATACGTTTACTTCAGTTATGTTTACTTAAGTTACGTTTACTTTGGATACGTTTACTTCAGTTACGTTTACTTTAGTTATTTTTACTTAAGTTACGTTTACTTTGGTTACGTTTACATTAGTTATGTTTACTTAAGTTATGTTTACTTTAGTTACGTTTACTTTAGTTACGTTTACTTTAGTTACATTTGCTTAAGTTACGTTTACTTTAGTTACGTTTACTTAAGTTTCGTTTACTTTGGATACGTTTACTTCAGTTACGTTTACTTTAGTTATGTTTACTTTAGTTATGTTTACTTAAGTTACGTTTACTTTGGTTACGTTTACATTAGTTATGTTTACTTAAGTTATGTTTACTTTAGTTACGTTTACTTTAGTTACGTTTACTTTAGTTATATTTGCTTAAGTTACGTTTACTTTAGTTACGTTTACTTAAGTTTCGTTTACTTTGGTTACGATTACATTAGTTATGTTTACTTAAGTAATGTTTGCTTTAGTTATGTTTATTTTGTATACGTTTACTTTGGTTACGTTTACTTTAGTTATGTTTATTAAGTTACGTTTACTTTGGATACGTTTACTTTAGTTACGTTTACTTTAGTTATGTTTACTTAAGTTACGTTTACTTTAGTTATGTTTACTTAAGTTATGTTTCCTTTATTACGTTCACTTTGGATACGTTTACTTTAGTTACGTTTACTTTGGTTACGTTTACTTTAGTTGTGTTTACTTTCGATACGTTTACTTAAGTTACGTGTACTTTAGTTATGTTTACTTATGTTACGTTTACTTTTGTCACGTTTACTTTTGTCACGTTTACTTTTGTTACGTTTACTTTAGTTATGTTTACTTTAGTTTGTTTAGTTATGTTTAGTTGTATTTACTTTAGTTATGTTAAGTTTAGCTACGTTTAGATGAGTTATGATTAGTTTACTATGTTTAGTTTAGTTTTTCTTAATTCAGTTTAGTTTACCGAAATCAAGTTTAGTTCTGTTATGTTGAGTTAAATTTAGTTTAGTTTACTCAAAAATTGACCCAAATAAGTTTTGTTACTTTCAACAAAGAAAAAGAGCATTCAAGAGAACTTGGAAATAGATTTTAAAATTTAGAAAAGAAAAAATTTTTTTTTCAACTTTATATTAATTTTTTTTTTTTTTTTTTGATAAAAAATAGTTTTATTTAAAGAAAAACAGTCATTGAAAAAAGAGATATTTCATCGTCTTAAAATAGAGCTTCTATGTTCTGAATGAAATAACAACATAATATTTTCTTGTGACAATTTGTAATGACTGACAAGTGTGTGATGAATCGCCTTTAAGAAAAAAAAAAAAAAAAACTAAATATATATTTTTTCACGAATAAAAGACGTTAAATATAGAATAAAAGAAACGCTTTTATTTTAAATTACTAAAAATTTTAATTATTTTCAAGAACAAAATTTTTAATGAGAATATAATCTTTTGGGTAAAAAAAGAAAATCTTGAATGATGGCTCTTTTTTTTTCTTTAATTGTAAAAGTAACGTCTGGCGTAAATTAAATGGTTATCAGTAAGGAGCATTCTTGACTTTAAGAGAGAAATCTTGAAGAACTATAAGAGACTAGAGAGAGAGAGAGAGAGAAAGAGAGTAAGGAAGCTCATTAGCAGCAGACAGTTGACAGAACAATGCTGAATCTCAGATTCTTCTCTTTTCGTGTTTCTTTTTCTTCTTTTGCTCGTGCGGCCTTGCCAGTAAAGCATAGTATATATATAAACCAAAGAGAATCAAGAACCAGGTGCGTTTCATACATTTTTTTTTTCTGAAAAGGCGCTTTAAATCGTCTTTTACTTGGTTCGGTTTGTTACTTATAAAAATAGCCTTTGTCTCATCGAGCAATTCGTAAAGCTCCAAAGTGTCTTTATAGTCTTTAAAAAATGTTTCATAAATCGTTCTAAAAATAATTCATAAATTGTCATCACAAGAAATTTATTAGAAAATTATTTTTGTAACCTAAAAAAATAATTGATTTAAAAATAAAAAAATTATTTGATCCAATTAAATTAGTTTTCTATTATCCATTAAATATACAGTTGAACCAAATAAATATTTTATTTTAATGTAAATTATAAATAACTTTTTAATTTTCAAAAATTGTAATTAATTATATTGATACTAAAGATTCTTATATCTCTAAAATGAAAATAAGGTAGTTCAATGAAAATTAGTTTGCTTCCTGCGAGAGAGAGAGAGAGAGAGAAAGAGAGAAAGCGCTAAAGTCTTAAGCAAATAAGTCGTGCGACAAAAGGCGAGCGCACGCTAATTTATTAGCACTTGGAGACACTAGACATTGTCGGCAGACGTTTCAAGAGAGTTTCGGACAAGGGAACAACCAAAACGCATTAGTCACTCGTCTCATAATTTGTTCACTTCTATATTTAGACACGTCGCACTTTGCCAACGTTGTCGTGCGATGGAAAAGACAACCTCTTCACAAACATTGCACGAAATCAAAATAAATCTCAATTCAACATGAAAAAGCTTATACAGAAGCGTTAACCACTCATATTGTCAAAAAAAAAATTTTTTTAATTAGATTAAATTTTTATTATTTAATCATCTATAATTATTATTATTATTATTATTATTATCATTATCATTATTATCATTATTATTATCAATTTTATTATTACTATCATCATCATTATTATTATTATTATTATTATTATTATTATTATTATTATTATTATTATTATTATTATTATTATATATTATATTAAAGTAAAATATTTTATGAATACAGTATCCGATTTAACGTAGTTTTCAGAATTGTCAATTGCGCGCGCAACGCTTGAGAAGAACACTAAAGATGCGCGCGCAACGTGAGTGTTCTTTTTAAGCGTTGCGCGCGCAATTTAGGAACACTAAAGTTGCGCGCGCAACGAGAGTTTTATTCTCAAGCGTTGCGCGCGCAACTTATAACGAAAGCGATTTTCGAAAAAGGAAATGTAAAATCGATTCTTTCGGTATAAAAAAAAAAAGAAATAGAAATATAATTTTCAAAGCAGGCGAAAATTAATTTTTTAATATTTCTAAATTTTAACTTTTTGGGAAATTTTTTTGTGAAAGAAAAAATTTAATTATATTCCAAAGTTGTTTATATTCTTGGATGAGTTTTGTAAAGACATGTTTTTTTTTTATTTTTCTTACTTTATTCCTTTTTTTTTTTTTCTTTTCTTTTCTAAATCTTGCAATATAAAATTTAATCACATATAGGAGCAAGGGCAATTTACAAGTTTAATATCAGTTTTACTCAGTGGCATGCCTAATTGAAGTTTATTAACCACAGTACTTTTTCTTTCAAATTTCCTGATCATAACCTGTAAAATCATGTGAAATGGGAATAAGTATTGCGACAGTTATGGCCATTTGGCCACCCCTTTCTCGCGTGTGAGTCATTTGCGAAAAAAAAAACAACACACACACTCACGCAATCGCCCTTTCATTTTCTAGGTATTTAAACGACTTTGCTTTATGCCCTTATTTCCGAGAATTATGTTTTAATTTCACACAATATCATCCCCCTCGATCTCTTCATCTATAACGACACGTTCTTTTATACAGTCATATTGTTTTTTCATTTTTTTTTTTAATTTTGTATTTTTTTTTTAATTTTATTATATGCCTTTTTCAATTGAACATAATAAAAGTGGGGGAAAAAAAAATATTCATTTTGTTTTTTTTTTGTGACATAAACAGATTAAACATTTAATCTGTGTTTTGTCGGAGCGTTAAATAATTAATGGAAATAGTAACATTTTCAATTGGCTCACGCGAGTTAGCCGCGAAAAGTGCCATATATTGTGCAAGGACACGCAATCTCTATACTTGAAACCCACCTCTCTCTCTCTCTCTCATCCTCCTTTTCTTTCTCGTTTCTATCTTTTCTATTTTGCCCTCTCTTGCTCTTGTTAAACTAACTTAATAACCGCGAACACGCCCTCATTTAACCGCGTTATCTATGAGTCTATGGCACGCACCAATGAAATTCTAAACTTTTTTTTTTTTTTTTGTTTTTTTTTTTATATCGCAAAGGAGGTGCGAAAGCCTTCAAAATTACATTACCTATATAAAAAAAAAATAACACTTCTGTAAATAGATTCGATAAAAAAAAAGAAGAAACAGATAATGCCCTCTTTATACACAAAAAAAGAAATACTCGGCATATAAAAATTATCCGTGTGTGTGACTAGATTTTGACTGATCAGGAAGTCTGAATTCGTCCTAAGTAAACTTTTCCGCCAACTCAGGCACTTATGTTCTCATGTGTATACATCTCGGAGGATAAAGGGGTCTTTCCGGAAATTCAATAAGAAGTTGGCAAATGTAGCAAAAAAAATCGTCTTTCAATAAAAAAGAAAGAAAAAAAAAAACAAATTTACATCTCTATGAGTTTGCTTTTTGTGTCTGTTTAGAAAAAATGTTTTCAAACAAATCTAATTTAATTATGTAAATTGATAAATAAATTATATTTATTTATTTATAACAATAAAACATAATTTATAATTATTTTTTTTTAAAGTCCATTTACATGTAAATAAATAATTCGTTACTAATTTTTATTTATTCTTTATTTTTTACTTAGTATTATTATTATTTTCCTACGGCTTTATTTATTCTTTAGTTCTTACTTATTATTATTATTATTATTATTATTATTTTCCTCCGACTGTATTCTTTGATACAAAAAAAAAATTGTTATTTTATATTTATTTTCCTATTTATTTTTCAGTCTCAATAAAAAATAAAAAAAAAAAAATTGCTATTTTATCAGATTTCGAGAACAGTAATAAAATTATATTTCTCTTTTTTGTTGCAGGTGAGAAATCGATAGTTTTTTAAACATGTAGCCAAAAAAGGTATTTGGAAACCACCTAAATGATACACGCCCTGATGCGGTGAGAAAAAAAATTATTCTTTTTTTCCAATTAAAGTTATATTTGAAAGGAAATTATTTTATTATTTATTTAATTACTTTTATTAATAAAAAGTTTAATAGAATCTTTTTTTTTAAATTAATATTATTAAATTTTTTTTTAATATTACACTGAAAAAAAAATTTATTTGATTCAAATACCGGTGTATTTGGTTATTATCAAATAAATATTTACTTGAATCAAATATTTCTTATTTGAATCAAATATATAGTATTTGAATCAAATATTTCAGTATTTGAAGCAAATACCATTTATTTGATTCAAATAAGAAATATTTGATTCAAGTAAATATTTATTTGATAATAACCAAATACACCGGTATTTGAATCAAATAAATTTTTTTTTCAGTGTAGTAAAAGGTTTTTGATAATTAAAATTTTTTTTTTCAAATTAATATTACTAAAACGTGTGATAGGGAATGAAAAATGAATTATTTAAGGGTTTTTTTTTCGAAAATTTTTATTCGATAACTATGTGGTATAGTTAAGTTAGGTAAATATATATGTGTGTTCCCGACCTAGCGCAAGTAAACGAACCCAACCTAATCCGGTAGGTCAACTCTCAACAGGCACGAGCCAATGTAACCTGTAACCTTAGCAATTCACTTACATATATATACTTACAACTTGTTCCATGCAAGCACCTTTTCAAACCTCTAATGCGAATGCATTTATAAAATCAACAGACGCGCGACAGTAATTATTTTCCGTTTTTAATAGCTTTCAATATTTTATTACATTTCGTCCCTCGACAATTTTTTTTTTTTTTATATTAAGGAAAGTGGGATAAAAAGCGGTAGCCTCTGTGTTTGAGGAAAAATCTATCAGGGCCTTTTGTCAGTTTTCCTTTAAATTGACAATTTTTTTTTTATTTTTTAAAATTTTATTGTATTTTGTTTTTTAAATACAGTTTTTGTTTTATTTTTTTTTACTTCTGTTTTAAACATAAAACACTTGAAAATAATTTTTAAAAATCTCACACCCATGGGGGATCGAACCCAGGACCTTTGGAACACAATCCGTGTACTCTAACCGCACAGCCACGTTGACTTACAGATCTTCCACCTATAAAACTTCTTTTTGGATATTCAGACTGTACTAACTTCTTTTTTTGATGACAAAATAACAGTTTATTTGATGATAATAAAAAAGAAAATAAAAAAAATAATAAAAATAATACAAAAAAAATAATAACCTAGTCCCTAAGTAAAAAAAATTAATAATAAAAATAATACCTACTAATAATAATAAATACTAGTAAATAATAACAATAATACAAATTTGTATGTATTTTTTAATGATCATTAAAATCTTTCTGATTTTATAAATAAACTCGCGAATATTAAACGGGATAATAGAGAGTAAATTCTTTTTTTAAAATATATTTTCCCTTGGATATATAATATGATTTTTTATATCAGAGAGATGAAAAATTAAGAATTGAAAATGCAGAGAAATAATTCGGATTATATTCTTTACCATTAGGGATATATATTTGCGAGTCAGCTTTTTTTTCCTATTCGAGAAAGAGAGAGAGAGAGAGAGACGACGCCCCAAGCGAATGTAAAATTCAACCCTGGCGCGCAAAAGGAAGGGTAGGTCGCGTAATCTGATTGAGAGTGTTCTGTTAGAAGAGACAGCTGGTTAGTGGATACACATATACTTTTCATTGCTTCGTTGTTACGAATACATTTTTTTTCTTTCTCTTTTTTTTTTTATTCTTTTACTCATTTCAAATACAAATTTAATTCACTGCCTCTGACTAATCAATAGACACCTTTCTTCTTATTTAAAAAAGAAAAAAAAATAAATAAAATAGAAAAAAAGGAAAATTATTTTTTTTATTTTATTATTTAATTTATTTATTATTAATTTTTAATTTATTATAACACATTACACTGAGAAAGAAAAATTTATTTTATTCCAAATAATTGGTTATAAATATTATCCAACTATTTTTATTATTATTTTTATTATATTATTATTATTATTTTTATTATTATTATTATTATTATTATTATTATTATTATTATTATTATTATCAAACAACACCCAGAGAAATTATATATTTCTTTCAGAGGCAAATAAATTTTATTTTATTTAAACAAAAATTTTTATTTGCGTTAAATAAAATTTTTGTTTGTGCTAAATTAAATTATTTATTTGAAACAAATAAAAAAATGAGACAAATTTTGTATTTTGATTCAAAAATTTTTTTATTTGTTGCAAATAAGTAAAAATAAAATATTTCTCTTGGTATATATTATTACTATTATTCAAATAAATATTTATTTATTTACTCAAACAATAATAATTGTTTGATACAAAGAAATAAACATAATAATAATAAAAATATGTTAAAAATATATATTTATTTGTTACGAATAAATATTCATATGATACATATAAATATTTATTTGTTAAAAATAAATATTTATTTAATAATATTTTATTTTAATATTTATTTAATATTTATTTGTTAAAAAAAAATTTATTTGTATCAAATAATTATTATTTGAGTCAATTAAATAATATTTGTTTTAAATACAGAAATTATTGGTTCATATATAGATTACTTAATTCAAATAAAAATTTATTTGATTCAAGTAAATATTTATAGTGAAATCAAATAAGATTTTGTCTTCACTGTAAAAACCTACAATTAAAGAAAAATAATTTCATAATTAAATTACAGTTTAATAAACTATAATTTTTTTTTACAATTTTTTTCATCAAAAAAAAGTAAAATAAATTCAAACTTTGAATTTGTTATTTTTTTTTTTTTAATAATTAAAATAAATCTGATTTAAAAAAAAATTAATTGATTAGAAAAAGAAAAATGATACTTTGTTTTTTTTTCTCGAAGAAAAAAAGAATTGATTCGCGCACGTAACATATAAGGGAGTCTTGTAATGAATTTATATATATATACACGAGAATAATAAATTGAATTTTGACATTTAACATTTGTTGGATTGAAAAATTGATTAAGAAATAAGTATAGAGAGTTAATATATATATATATATATATATATATATATATATAACAAGCGCGGGAGTTCATGTCTTCCGTTTTAAATATTTATAGGGAATATAAACCGGTTGTGGCAGCTGTCACACAAGACAACTTATCCGAATTCCAATCTGTTCCATTTCTTTATGTTTCTACTTATCATAAATATGCATCGAGCAATTTAATTGAGTTCCTGTGAGAAAGTTCATTAACGTAAAACAACAGACCTGTCATTAAATTTTTACTCTCTTTTATATATATATATATATATATATATATATATATATATATATATTGGTGAATCATTAAATTGACATTAAAATTAAAATGAGAAATTTTTTTTGAAACAATTGATATTCTATTATTATTATTATTACTATTATTACTATATTATTATAACTATTAATATTGTTATTATTATTATTATTATTATTATTATTATTATTATTATTATTATAAAATTAAAATCCGTTGAGAATTTTTATTATAAAAAATGAAAGAAACATTTTTCTCATTACTTGTAAATGTTTTTTATTTGTTGCTTTTTTTTTTTTTTCTATGAGAAGATTTTCACCGTGTGGTTTAAATTTAATCTTCCAAGAGGTTAAAGGCAGATGATATATTCTGCGGCTGCGCAGAAGCTATATACAAAAATTCTGCGCAAACGCAAAGGCAATAGATATATTCTGCGTCTGCGCAGAAGCAAACATTCTGCGCAGACGCAGAATATATCTACTGCCTTTAACGTGTCTCAGAAGATTAAATTTATTCACACGGTGAAAATGGACTCTACATAATAAAATTGAAAATTACGCAACAAATAAAAAAAAAAAGCTATAATATAACATGCTTTTATAATTTTCATATTAGAAAAAAAATAGTTATTTCATTTTCAAATATACAATATTTTTGCATTCAAAAACGGGTTTTCCATTCACTCGCATATAATAATTATAGTAATATATAATATAATAATTTTTTATATAATTTTATATTATATTATTTATATTGTATTATATAATTTTAATATTTTATATATTAAATTATATAATATTTAATTAAATATTAAAAGTAGTGTTGTATTAATTTAGTAAAAAAAATTTAATGTGGGACAAATTTATTTTAATAATTATAATTTTTAAAAAATGCGAATCAAAAAGATTTTTATTTTTTATTATTTCTCATAAATAACACCTGAATTAATTATATTCACTCTCAATATCAATGAAATGTAATTGTTTACATTTTCAGGGGCAGATGTTTTACTTTCTTCCGGAAAAACTGTTTCAATAAGAAGCTTATTTGTCCTCTAATGAAAAGTATAGAGAGGGGTAGAGGGAATTTTCATTATGCTTTTATTTTAATGATGTTTTATTATATTTACGAATGTCTCACTGATTTAATTTTTAAGCTGGTTCATTAATAATTACTTTTTTTGAATACTTGAATTAAAAGAGGATTAGTTTTCAAAACTAAGAAAATTTTTTTTTTTTTTTTAATAAAAAATTCTTTTCTTGTTTCCTTTAAATATATTTAAAAAATCTTTATTTGGAACAGCTATTTGTTTCGAGAATAGCGAAAACTTTCTGTTTTAGCGAAACATATTGCTGTTCCAGTGTGAAACAATGAAATTATAAAAAATTACCGATATAGAAATCTACATTACCGACTGATTTTTTCCCTTTAAGGATAAAGAAAAAATATTTTTAAAATAGTTTCTTTTGTTTTTTTTTAAATAGGGTAAATGCACTAAATAATTTAAATAATTTAATTAATAATTGTTTAAATGTGCATCTTTATTAGTAATTGTATAAAAAAAAAATTAAAATAATTTTTTTAAATCATTTGGCAATAATTATATTAAATATAATAGTAATAATAGTTATTTTTTATGAACGCGCCGTAATTTATGCACTTACCCTATCTTTAAAAAAAACTTTTTTTTTTCATCTTTGTGGTATCACTTATTTATCATTTTATAATAAATAAGATTATTAATATTAATTATATAATTAATTAATTAATTATATTATTAATATATTAAATTAAATATAATATTTTTTTTAAAAAAAGATAAAAGAAAGAACAAATTTTTTTTTGAAAATCGAAATTGAATTTTAATTATATATATGTATAAAATCATTTTATTTTGCAATAAGACTCGAGGGGGGAAATAAAAAAAAATTTAAGAGGACAGCGGTTCCAATTTTTAAAAGTGGATAATCACAGGTTTCATATATACATATATAAAAGAATGGTATATGAAACGCAAGTTATTTTTAAAGTCATCTTAACACCCATTTCTTTGGTCGCATGCACACGGTATATAATTGCGCACAATGTGCGCTGACGATGTAGGAACATTGGACTGTACCATAATTACCCATGGCTATATAGACTTGCCTGGAAAATGTTAACCGTGCAAGATTGTTGTTTTTGTTCGAGTTTATGTTTTTTTTTTTCTTCTTCTTTCAATAGCATACACACAGTTAATTTCACGTAATCGTCTTTTTGAGAGTTCTCCAAGTTCACATGTCAGGAGAGATATGAGAGTGAAAAAAAAATTGCATAAAACAAAAAAATTTAGTTAAAAAAAAAGAATATATAAAATATGGAACGTATATAACTTTTATTGTGCCACATTTTATTTTTTTTTCGAATTTTTATTTACTCGACTTTTCGACTTTTTTTTTTTGGTAAAGTGTCTTTCATTTTATATAACACGTCAATACTGAATATTTATTTACTGAGGGAAAAATATTTTTTTTATCGATTTATTTAAATCTCTTTATATAAATATTAAATAAAATAAATATTGTAATAGATAAAAAAAATTTTTATTAATGCTGATGATTGTAATAATTAAATTATTAATAAAAATTAAATATATATATTAGTAAATAAATATTAATGAATGTGATTAGTGCGTTGTATTGGATTTAGTGGCTAAAAGCAAGTGTTTCATACTAGATAATGAATAATTGGGGAAAATATATGAGGGAACAGGGAATTTCACTAAAAACTCAAAATGAGTAAAACTAGATAATTTTTGCTACACTTCAAAATGAACTATGCTACTCATTTTGAGTTCAGTTTTTTTTCTGTGCTACATTGCAAATGCTCGAATAATAAAACGGCAAAAATATTTTGGCGCCAATTTTTAATTTTTGAAATTGGCGCCAAAATATTTCTGCCGTTTGATTATTCGACCATTTTTGCAAATTTATAAATGAAAATTCTGAGTTTTAAGATTTCTATATTAAAGTAACATTTTGTATTAATAAAAATTTGGAAAAAATAAAAATTCGTTTTTAATGAAAATGGAAATTATATTGAAAAAATATTTTGTTAAATAAAAAATTTGATTACATAGAAATCCTGTTAAGTATAAATTCCGATTAATTTAAATTTGATTAAATATATTAATTTGAATAAAGTAAAATTCTAACGTAATGAAAATTTGTTAAAATGGCGATATTATGTTAAATGAAAATTCGAGCAAATGAAAATCCAAGTAAATAAAAATTTTGATAAATGAAAATTCGAGCAAATGAAAAAAAAGTATTGACTTCTGTTTTTTTCTTTTTGACAATTAAGTATAGAAACAAAAAAAAAATTGCAAATAAAAATAATACGACACAGGAGATTATCGAATTTATACACGTGTGCGAGAGGGTCAGGTGAACAAGTTACTCGTCCCTTTTGTATAGTTTTTTGTGAAATGAGCAGGCTACAATTTAGGGGTAATTATTTCTGAAGGTGCGCAGGTAGTCCTTGTGAGCATATGGCGACCGCTCTCGCAAAAATACTTTACTGTATTTATTTTTCTTTTTTTTGTAAATATATATGTTTATTTTTCTTTTTTTGTAAATATATGTAGTACATACATATTTATTTTTTATTTAATTTTAATTTATAAAAAATTTTTATTTAAGTCATGACATAATTATAATTTTTAGATTAAAAAAATTTCGTTTCTATTTCAGTATTATTGATTTATTATTTATTCGCATATATATATATATATATATATATATATATATATATATATATATATATATATATTGAGCGGACTGTCCCTTTTGAGCTTCGAAACACGTACCACACGCGATGCGCGACTTAATTAAGGTTAAATGCTTATTCAACACAATGCATTGACGTCTCTCTTTTCCGATCTATTACACAGTGAGACACAGTAAATAAATCCCGACATTGATTTATATAATTCCCGTTTTATAAGTAGAAATCTATTATGTAAATGTTAAAATTAATCCTTCCTTTTTTTTGAAAAAAAATTTTTTTTAACTATATAGAAACATAAAGAAAGTATATAGAAATTATATAAAAATTATTGTATTACAAAAAAAAGGAACTATATAATTGTATAGACAAAATTCTTAATTAAAATTTTTAAATTAATTATATAAATTGTCATTTCACACTGAGAAAAAAAAATTTTTTTGATTCAAAAATAGAGTCAATTTTCACAATGTAGATATAAAATTTTTTTTGAGAGGTTAAAAACGCAGTAGATATATTCTGCGTCTGCGCAGAAGTTGTATACAAATATTCTGCGCAGACGCAAAGTCAATATGGATATATTCTGCGTCTGCGCAGAATATATCCACAGCCTTTGCGTGTGCGCAGAATATTTTGTATACAGCTTTTGCGCAAGCGCAGAATATATCTGCACCTATCAAAAGATAAAATTTAAATTTGTTTCAAAATACAGAAATTAATTGGTTCAAAAATTATTTATTTAATTTAAATAAAAATTATTTGATAATAATAGTAATAATAATACCTAATAATAGTATTTATAATAATAATAATAATAAAATAATAATAATAATAATAATAATGCAAATAATAATATAGTAATAATAATAATAAGTAAACAATTATTGGAATCAAATAAAATTTTTTTTTTTCACTGCATATAGGAAAACCAACAACTTTTTGTCAGCTATTTGTCTAATAAGGCGCCGACTGTTTGTAATTGGTTTAAAATAAATCTACTCTGTCTCTCTCTCTCTCGAAATCTATTTGGAGATAAAATTGTGTTACTTGCACGCATATAATTATAACTACTCTAAAAAAAAATATGCTCAGAAGCAACAAATAAATATTTGAACTTTTAACGCATTTGACTTTAAATGTGAAAGACTATTTTTTTTAAGGAATATATTGCAAAACCGGTTGCGTCATATTAAAAAAAAAAAAGAAAAAAAAACATTGGAATAAGGGGTATTGATTATAATACACACAGAATATGATATCGCTTGCGACATATATATATATATTTATAATCAAATCGAGGTTATAATAAAATACCAATCGAAATTGGCCGGCCCAACGTTCTCATGCGAATTCCAATGGACATGGCGGAATCGCTTCGATAATTGTCAGTCAACGGTAAATTTATGATGAAAATTGCCCCTTTATGAAAATGTTAATTCGAGCGTTCACACATGTACGGAAATTCCAATATACATATATATATATATATATATATATATATATATATATATATATATATATATGTATACCATGTAGATAGTCAAATAAATTCATTGAATTCCTACTTTTATTATTAATAGTGCCAATTACTATCTTTCTCTTTGATAGATGTGATTTTAATTTGTCTATTTGTAAAATAATTATATTTTTTACATAAATTTGAAATTTTAGAATTTTATATTTGTATGAATTTTTAATTGACAAAATTTTTAAGACTCCAAATTGTCATTTGTTCGAAATTACAAATTTGTCAGAACAAAACAATTGACAGAAAGATTTCGGAGCAAATTTTTGGAAAATTGACAAATCACGATTTTCTTGATAATATTTTTAATTAATAAATTTTAAAAGTAGCGCTGAAATCTTTCTGTCGATTGTTATTGTTCGGTCATTTGAAATTTCGGACAAATGAAAATTCTGCTTCATAAAAATTCTATCAATTAAAAATTCGGTTTATTTCATGTTTCTCTTTTTTTTTCAATTATTTTTTTTTTTTTTTTTACTAAAAATTAGTTACTTTTTTCTAAGAATTAGTGTTTATTTTACTAATTGCGGAAATAAAAATTTAGCCAAAAATTGTACTAACAATTAGTCATTTTTAACTAATTTAGATTTATACTAAAAAATTTTTTCTTGATTCAAATAATTGATTACTTTACTACTATATCAAAATAAATATTTACTTGAACTAAATAATTTTTATTTGCTCTCTAAATTTAAATTAGTAAAATTTTTAACTAATTTTAATTAGTCATTCACTTGTTGCTTTTGAATTAGTTAAATTTTACTAATTAGATAGTAACAAAATTTTTTTACTACTACTAATTAGTTAAATATTACTAATTAAAACTTTTACTATTAATTAGTTAAATTTCGCTAATTAATATTAAAAGAGTGTGTCACTAATTAAAATTAGTTAAGAATTTTACTAATTCAAATTTAGTGACTGAATTAAATAAATTGTATTCGAACCAATAATTTCTGTACTTAAAACAAATACAATTTATTTAATTAAAAAATATTTTTACTTTTTAATTAATTAAATTTTTCTAATAAGATAGTGACAAAATGTTTTTTTTACTACACTGAGAGAAAAGATTGATTGGGGTTACCATTTTTGACCATTTTTAGTTAGTAAACTATACTGAAGCTAAATTATTAGTTGTGGTTACTATTTTTATTGGTCGGCATAACTATTTTATTAGTTGGTTTTACTAATTAATTTGTTGGAGAACTATTTAATTAGTTACATAACTAATGAAATGGTTAGGCTGACTAACTAAATGGTAACAGAAATTAATTAAATGGCAACAGTAACTAATTAAATCGTAACAGTAACTTACTAAATAGTAACAGAAATTAATTAAATGGCAACAGTAACTAATTAAATCGTAACAGAAACTAATTAAATGGTAACAGTAACTAATTAAATGGTAACAGTAACTAATATAAATTAGCAAAAATACTCTTACTAAAGAAATGGTAATCGCAACCAATCGTTTATCTCAGTGTATTTGAGCCAATAATATCTATACTTGAAACAAATACTCTTTATTTAATTCATAAATAAAAATTTTTCGATTCCAGAAAATATTTATTTGATAATAATAAAGTAATCGTCTATTTGAATCAAATAAATTTTCATTGTAGAGAGTAGTACTTTTTTAGTGAAAAAATTTATAATCGTTTTCTAATTAAAATGAAACTTATACAATGTAAAGTATCAGGCTTTCAATATAGAATACTAGTATCACATAACTATAATATGAAAGCAGTGGCAGATCTAAGAAACGATTAAGAAATATCATTTCCTCCTTTCTACAAGCGAGAGAGAGAGAGAGAGTGAGAGAGAGAGAGGGAGACGTATATCATAATTCAGATTTCTCATTTATAATAAAGGCTACATTGTGTTATGACCTATCATGTAGTTTTGTAATCCATGAATTCTCAACTCGGCAATTGCAAAGTTTACATATATATACTATATAATATATCTATAGAGTGTCAGTCAGAGGTTATGGGAAAGCCTAGTCGCATATAATGTCACGCCCTGTCGGTCAATTGAACACATGTGTTTTATAAACATTTACTTACACACTTGTTCTTCAAAGCATGATAATATTTTAATACCAGCAACGCCCATATAGAGCTCTCTCCATGTACTTTCCAATCATTTTGCTTTCACTGTGCGCGCGCGAAAGAGAGTGCTGTTGATGCTCTTTTACCGCGTTTATTGAATCGACCCAGCCAAGCGCTATGACGTGTTTACTTTTACCGCAGCCATAAACAAGCAAGTTCAGAAATGATCAGTTTCCTCTGCTGTGGTCAATTTTTTTTTCCTCTCACACACTTAGATTATTTCCTTTCTTTTTTTTTTAAAAAAAAAAAATAATTTATTATTGGGGAAAAAAAATTTTTTTGGTGAAAAAAATGATCTGGACGCAGTTTAAAAGGGACAATGCGAAAAATTTTATTTTTACAAACCAATTTGCTTTGATGCTACCAAAATTTCATAATTCAAATAGTTTTTGGAGACAGAATCCAAAAAGTTCGAATAGTTAAAAATGGCATTAGTTTCCGTCGTAATGGATCCGCTATTTAAAATTTTAAAATAGTAATCATGTCTTTAATATCAGCTGCCATAGTAAAAAATTACTATAGTGATGGTTAATATGGTAACGGTTATAACAGCAATGGTTACTAAAGTAAAGATTAATAGGGTAATGGTTACCATAATTATAGTTACTACAGTAACAGTTAGCATAGTAATAGTTACTGTAGTAACGGTAACCATAGTAGTGGATAATTTGGTAACGGTACCATAGTACCATCGTTAGTTCTGCCGCACCAACAAGAATAACCGTATCTGCATTTAGGATGAGTCACCTACTTGCCACTGCCACTGCCACCAATAAGTGACTTAACCAAAATGTAGTTACTGCTACTCTTGTTGGGACGGCAGAGTTGTAGTATTACTATAGTACCATAGTAATAGGAACTATAGAAATGGTTAATATGGTAAAGGTTTCCATAGTAATAGTTACTATAGTAACGGTTACCGTAGGAATGGTTAATATTATAATGGTACCATAGTAATAGTTACTATAGTAACGGTTACCGTAGGAATGGTTAATATTATAATGGTACCATAGTAGTAGTTACTTTAGTAATAGTTAGTATGGTAACGGTTACCATAGTAATAGTTACTATAGTAATGGTAACCATAGTAGTGGATAATTTGGTAACGGTACCATTGTACTATAGTTAGTAGTAGTTATATTACCATAATAATAGTTAATATCGTAACGGTTACCATAGTATTCAGTACAATAGTAATGGTTATAAGGTGACGGTTACTATAGTAATAGTTACCATAGTTATCATTACTATATGGTAACGGAACCATAGTAACGGTTACTATAGTAATGGCTAATATTGTAACAGTTACCGTAGTAATAGTTACTTTAGTAACGGTTACCATAGTAATAGTAACTGTAGTAATGGTTACCGTAGGAATGGTTAATATGTTAACGGTACCTTAGTAATTGTTAATATGGTAACACTTACCATAGTAATAGTTTCTATAGTAATTGTTATCATAGTAGTAGTTAATATGGTAACGGTACCATAGTTAGTAGTAGTATTACTATACTACCATAATAATGGTTAATATCGTAACGGTTACCATAGTATTCATTACTATAGTAATGGTTAATAAGGTAACGGTTACTATAGTAATGGTTACCATAGTTATAGTTAATATGGTAACGGAAACATAGTAATGGTTACTTTAGTAATAGTTACTATTGTAACCGTTACCATAGTAATAATTACTACAGTTATGGTTAATATGGTAACGGTTACCATAATAATGATTATCATAGTAACGGCTATTGTTACTATGATCTTTAATGTTTACCGTAGTAACAGTACCAAACTAATGGTTATCATAACAATAGTTATCATAGTAATGGTTATCATACCAGCAGTTACCATAGTAATGTTTACCACACCAACAGTAAATCACTTCAGGAAAAATTTTTCAACCTTGCAATAGTGACACTTGTTCCATGTTTTACGTAGAGGAAAAATTCGACCAATTTTTGTGGTTTAACTAAACGGAAAAAAAGCAATTTAAACAATTTAGATAAAAGAGTAATTTCGCAGTTGTTATCTCTAAAGACCAATCTAAAATTTTAAGGTATCAAAAGACTCCTTAACGTCGTAACAATTTTAACGAATGACATTAAGCGACCAGAGTCTTGTGGAAAGAGAAGTAGAAGTAGAAGAAGGAAGAATTGTTATATAGAATAAGAGGAGTGCGGGAAGATGACTCGACGTCTGGGACAAGCATGATTACGTAATTTCGCGGAAGAAGGAAGCAGAGCCAAAGAAATGGTAGGTTGAGGGGTCCAACCCAAGGAGATGAGGAAATGGAGGTTGAGGATGAGTAGGAGAATGAGAAGTCGTATAGCACTGAAAGAGGAATGGAAGGGGTTCAAAAAGGGAGAAGAAAGAGGGACGACGAGGAGCAGAGGGTGGACTGAATAAGGCTGACACTGGTTTGTGTATAGTCGGTCGACTACTTTATGAGGACAAGCAGCTTAGGCAAGCCCTTCCTAAATATAATTCATTGCGCATACCTCGCTACACAACTACTACTACTACTCCGGAGGAAAGTGGAAACGGCGCTCCTCTCTCTCTCTCTCTCTCTCGTTATTTATGGAATCACAGCTGTATTCTGATTCGGTTGCGGCGTGTTTCGCTTGCGCGGCAGAAAATGGGTTGCCGCGGTTACAGGTATATGTGCATTATCTATATACACGAGATAAGAATCCCCTTTCCTCTCTTTTTCCCTCCACCACTCTTAAAAAAGATGCCCCCCTCTCTTTTTATTCCAATACCAAATCCGCATATTCACTTCAACGGAATGGGACACCCAATGAACGGAACGACGACTTATTTCGAGACCCGAATTCCCCTTTTTTTTTGACTTCAATTTGCCCTCTCGCTTCTTTTTATACTGTATTTTGTTTTATGCACGACTGCCACTTGGAGAGAGATCCTTTTTTCTGCCTCCACGTCCTTATACTATCGTTGCTAAAGTGGAGAATGGGGAAATTTATTTCAAATGGAAAGCTTACCGATTTCTTTACAATATCCTGAAAACTTTTGCTGCGACATCAAAAGCTCTTGTAGGGCAAATTTACTCATATTACATTTTAGTTGAATCAAATAATTTTTATTTGATACAATTTTTTTGGTATAACCAAATAATTACTATGTTACTGTAGTAATTGTTACCATATTAACCATTATTGTGGTAACTATTACTATAGTAACCACTACTATAATTCCGTTACTTTATTAACCATAACTATTTTGGCCTTTACTATAGTAACCGTTACTATTATAATCGTTACCATATTAACCATTATTATGGTTAACGTTACTTTTATAACCACTACTATGGTACCGTTACTATTATAATCGTTACCACATTAATCATTACAATGGTAACCGTTACTGTAATTAATATTACTATGGTAACCGTTACCATATTAACCATTACTACAGTTACAATTACTGTAGTAACCATTACTATAATAACCTTTACCATATTAACTATTACTATTGTAACCGTTACTATACAGTAACTATTACGATGGTAAACATTATCATAGTATCGTTTTCATAGTAACCATTACTATATGATAGTATCGCTATAATAAACATTGTCGCAATAACCGTTACTATGGTTACTGTTATTTGATAACCATTACTATGGTAACCGTTACTTTGATAACCATTGCAACAATAACTGTTACTATTGTAATGGTTAGGTATGGTACTCATTAGATTGGTATTCGTTGCTAATGTAACTATTGCTACAGTAACCGTTACTTTGTTAACCGTTGCTACATAGTAACATGAAAAGTCTGACTGAAATATACTTTTACTACTGATATTTTAAATTGCAAGTAGTAAATTGTTCTATCTAATTTATAAATTAAAAATTAGATATCAAAAGTAATTCCCTGAAAATTTACCTCTGCTTTAATGAGTAAGTAGTAAAAATCGGTTTTCAGTCAGACGATACTTGAAAACTCTAAAAATTAAAAGTATTTAAGTAGTAAAAGTCAACGTCAGTCAGACAACAATTTAAATTCTTCTGACTTAAAATATCAGTAGTAAAAGTGTATTTTAGTCAGACTTTTCATGTTACTATGTGTCAATGATAAATATAGTAACTATCATCGTAGCTATGAATACTGTAGTAACAGATACCACAGTAATGATTACCATACAAACCATAACAATAGTAATGGTTATTATTACAATGTTTACCAAAATAATGGTTACCAAAGTAACTATTACTGTAGTGACTGTTAGTATAGTAATGGTTAATATGGTTACGGTTACTATAATAATGATTACTTTAGTAATGGTTAGTATGGTGACAGTACCATTGTAATGTTTAGCAAAATAACGTTAACCATAGTAATGGTCACTATAGTAATGGTTAATATGATAACGGTTACGATAGTAATGTTGACTACAGTAACGGTTACCATCGTAATAGTTACTGTAGTAACGGTTAACATTGTAATGGTTAATGCGGTAACGGTTACAATAGTAACGGTACTATAGTAGTGGTTATCAAAGTAATGTTAACCATAGTAATGGTTACTATAGCAATGGTTACTACAGTAAAGGTTACTATAGCAATGGTTACTATAGCAATGGTTACTATAGTAATAGTTATTTTAATAATGGTGAATTAGGTAACGATTACTACAGTAACGCATACCATAATAATGGATAGTATGGTGACGGTACTATAGTAACGGTTTGAAAAGTAACGTTTACCATAGTAATGGTTACTATAGTAATAGTATTAAACATATTATATATCAGCTACTTGGAGGGAAGTGAAGAAGAAAAATGGCCCTTTAATTGACATCTAATTATCTTGTTTTGATATATATTTATACGAAAATACGCTGACTATTATATATATATAGTGTGATGCGAGGGTAACAAATCCGAAACCTGTGAAAGGGAACTGAAAGGGTGGTGGTGGGGGGGATGATGATCATAGGGTGTCGAGACTCAATGACCGACTATAACGCCAGAGGTTATTAGTTTAGGAAACTCTGAAAGTGCCTCATCCCAAACAGAGTGAGTCCCTCTGCATCTAACAATCTTTCGCAAGTCGAGTGTAATCGGTATAAACAGGCAAGAAGCCAATGAACCCGTGTCTGTTTTTTATCGCCTCCCTCTTGCCCTTCGCTTTATCCTCTCGTCGTCGGCTTTTTTTATAACCCCCTCCCCCTCCCCCTACGTCTTCTTACAATTTTCCACGTCAAGGGAAATCTTTTTCATGATTATATATATATATATACTAAAGGGGGCTACGCCCATGATTTTCCACTTTTTAGGGTTAATTTTTTTGAAAGCTTGGAAATATTAAAATTATTAAATTTTTACCTAAATTTTTAAGGTTATGTTCGTTTCTTGATTAAGGAAATTTAAGGTTATGTTTGTCGGACATAGTCTTGAATTCAATGGTCCCTGGGAACTATATCTTTGAAATTTTTTAGGTTATGTTTGACCTATGACATTGAACTTTGAGGTTATGTTTGAACTATTTCGATAAATTGCATTTTTTATTTTTTTTCTACTTCGATAAATTGAATTTAAAAAAGAAATTATGATTTTTAATTTGAAATTATTTTTTTTTTCTTTTTTATAGTCCAAGCAGTACGGCGCTGGGTTCGCTGGATCAATTGAAGGAGTACCTGACAACAGCGGGAACTTGCAAATGCGGTCTTGAGTGTCCATTAAGGCCTGAGCAGGTCTTCAACTTTGACCCCAAGGTACGTTTTCTCAATAAGAACTTTTGACACTGCAATTAAATTATTCACAACTTTCTGCTGTCATGGCTCATGAAAATCATTTCTGAGACGCGACTCTTGAGCTAATATATATCACAAACAATGCGGGGTGGGGGAGGGGAAGGAGAAACTTTATTCTAAATTTATTTTTATTTGCATATATTTTTTAAATTAATTTATAGAGCAAAGGATTTTTTTTTTAGATTTATTTACTAAATTTTGGGCAGAAATTTTAAATATGGGCCTAATGGGGTACTGGCTAGTTTTTTCTATTTGGTCCTTCGCTAAGAAACTAATTTTTAATTTCAATTTAAAATTGTTAATATAACTTTTTGTAACAGAAAGTTATTTTTTTTAAAAACTTAGTTTATTGGGAATTTTTTGAAACTATGAAAACTGTTGAGTCCCTGACTAGTGCCCTATTTTGAATCTAGTAAACATTCTGTTAGGGATTTCTGCGGGGAATTGTAATCAAATTTCTAAAATACATAAAATTAAATGAAATCTAAATATTATGACTATATTTTAGTTTTTTCCAAACTAGGAAAACTGTTGAGGCTCAGACCAGCGCCCTCTTTTGAATCTAGTTAGCACCCGGTTTCAGATAATAATTCTGATCAATTTTAAAATAAACAAAAATTGTTAAACTTAAATATTCTTTTAAACTTAGTTTATTTTTTGAATCTAGGAAAACTGTTTAGCCCCTGTCCAGTGCCCTATTTTGAATCTAGTAAACATTCTGTTAGGGATTTCTGCGGGGAATTGTAATCAAATTTCTAAAAAAAAATAAAATTACATGAAATCTAAATATTATGACTATATTTTAGTTTTTTCCAAACTAGGAAAACTGTTGAGGCTCAGACCAGCGCCCTCTTTTGAATCTAGTTAGCACCCGGTTTCAGCTAATAATTCTGATAAATTTTAAAATAAACAAAAATTGTTAAACGTAAATATTCTTTTAAACTTAGTTTATTTTTTGAATCTAGGAAAACTGTTCAGCCCCTGTCCAGTGCTCTGTTTTGAATTTCGAGAAATTTCTTTTTGAAATTTTTACCAGAAATTCTGATCAAATTTCTAAAATAAAATTAAATTATTAAACGTAAATATTTCCTTTTTTTTTAAACAAGGAAAACCTATCCTTGCCTTGATCCCATTTTAAATAGGATCAAAGTAGAAAAATTTCTCAACAATACATCACTTTGCGGTATGAAAAATTGTGAAGTGACAATAGTGATGTGTGTGTGTGTGGTTTTTTTTTCCTTTTTTTGAGGGGATTTGATGTAAATAGATTGGATGACAACAATGTTTTGGATTTTCTCCCTTGTTGTGTTCGTGTACCTCTTGAAGTGATCTCTCGCTCGTCACCCACAGTCCGGCTTTTGAAAATAAGCCTTGAAAAGGTGCTGCGGATTGATCCGATAGTATATATATATATAAAAGACCCTCGATCGAATTATTCCACTTAGAAGTGAAGGCACCAAACAGAAACATGTAATTATCAGCTTGCACCTGCTCTCTCACCTTCTGTCACCTTTCCACCTCTCGCAATTAGAATTATCACGATCAGGCCCTAACAGACAGACAGACAGACAGACAAGGGGTCTAAAACATTGTATAGTAACACATGTCTTACATGTTTATAAATTGCAAAAAAAAAAAAATTAAAATAGTTTTTTTTTCTTGATTTAATGAAAGTCAATTTATAATTGGATATTCTGGATAGTTTTAGTTTTTTTTTTCTTAATTGAGACTATTTTTTATTATAATTATTTTCCTCAAAATGTCAGTATTTGAAATGGTAAAAAGATTTACCTGAAACAACGAAACATTTCACTATAGGGAGGAATAATTTTATTTGTTCCAATGAAACCTTTCGCTATTCCAGTGAATTCTTTCGCTGTTTTAGATAAATATTTTTTTCCCTGCGCAATATTGTTTTTAAAGAGGATTGCTGTATATACGGGAAAAAAAAATTTACCTAGAACAGCGAAATGTTACACTTTAGTAGGAATAATTTTACTTGTTTCAGTTAAACCTTTCGCTGTTTCAGGCAAATATTTTTTTCCCGACGATAAATTGTTTTCAAAGAGGATTTTTGTATTAAATAATTGTTGTTTGTATTAATAATATTAATTATTATTATTATTATTATTATTATTATTATTATTATTATTATTATTATTATTATTAGTATCAAATAATTTTTATTAGCACACGGAAAAAAAATATATTTGGAACAGAGATATGTTTCTCTAGAATAGCGAAAACTTTTGTTGCTTTAGTGAATAATTTCTGTAGTAAAATTTAATTGTACGAAAAATTTATTTGGTTCAAGTAAATATTTATTTGATATAATAGTTAAGTAACCACAATTATTTGAATAGAAATAAATTTTTTTACAGTGTAGAAAAAAAGGTGTTAATTATTATTATTATTATTATTATTATTAGGTATTATTATTATTAATATTATTATTACTATTATTTTTATTATGTAAATAGTAAGATATATCCCACGCATTTGACCCCTAAAATCGTGCAAGTGTATCGTTGCATATAGGAAGTTTGATAATGAGAACATCACCATTAATCAGAAGGCAGAACTATCTCCTGATCTTATTATATATTTAAGATATATAATGCAACGTTTGCACTGAGACAAATGATGTCTTTTTGGGAAAAGAAAGAAAGAGAGAGAGAGAGAGTGTGTGTGTGAGAGAAGGACCCCTTTTATTCCGTCTGTTCTTTAGCAGCGGAACCTGCTCTTCCGTTGAATATTTATGCACCCCTAAAATTGACCTCTTATACTCGAATTAATGCCGCTCTTTTAGATACTTTACTTTTGGGAATATTTCACTTAAAAAAAAAAAAAAACAAATTATTATTAACTCAAAGAAACCGGATGGAAAAGTATATATTAAAAACAGGTTTCTTATTCTAGACTATATTCTACATTTCTACAGAATTTGTTAGAAACAACCAAATTTTTTTTTTTTTTTAAACAAAATTCTGATTGAATCAACCAAATAAATCAGTAGAAACTTTTACTAATTTTTTAGTAAAATATTACTATTTTATTTAGTGATAATTAACAAAAAAAAATCGTTTGTTTTGACAATTTTGGATGTCAAATTTTGGATGTCGTAACCAAATTTTGGTTGTCGTAACCAAATTTTAGAGTTATTTCAATGAAACATTTAGTTAGGCGAACAAAATTATTTGGTTAGATATTTTTAAATTCCTACCCAACCAAATGATTGTTAAAAATCAAAAATTTCGTTACGACAACCGAATAATTTTGTGTTAAGCATAAAAAAATGTTACTAAATCAAATAGTAATATTATGCTAATAATTTGTGAAAATTTCTACCAAAATTTTTAGTAATATTTTTTTTTTTCATTAACTAAAATAATTGGATTGTCGTAATCAAATTTTGGTTACGACAAGAAACGATCATTTGGTTGATTGGAATTTAAAAATGTTCAACCAAATAATTTTGTTGGTCTAATTAAATGTTTCATTGAGATAACTCAGCAACTTTGTTTCAGTCAACCAAATTTTGGTTACAACAATCAAAATTGTCAAACCAAACGATTATTTGTTAATTATTATTATTAATGAAAATAGTAATATTTTACTAAAAATTAGTGAAAATTTTCTACTGATTTTTAGTTATTTTCTTTACTTAACTTAATTATTTGGTTGTCGTAATCAAATAATTTTGTTGGCCTAATCAAATGCTTCATTGAGATAACTCAACAATTTTGTTTCAGCCAAAAAAAAATTTGGTTACGACATCCAAACGTAATAAGTAAATTTGGTTACGACATCCAAAATTTGATTACGACATTCAAAATTATGACTAATCTAACGATTTTTTATTATTAATTATGACTAATTTAAATAATAATATTTCACTTAAAATTAGTGAAAATTTCTACTAATTTTTAGTCTTTTTTTTACTTAACTAAATTATTCGTTTGTCGTAACCAAATTTTCATTAGGACAACGATCATTTGTTTTTTTAGACTAAACTATTTTATTGTGTTAACTAAATTATTTTGTTGTCGTAACCAAATTTTGGTTGGAATTTAAAAATATTCAAACAAATAAATTTGTTGGCCTAACTAAATGTTCTATTGAGATATAACTGTAAAAATTGGTTACGACAAATAAAATTTGGTTACGACAATCGAAATTTTGTTTACGACATCCAAAATTTCCTAACCAAACGATTTTTTTGCAAATACAAAATCTTTTTTCTAAATTTTTTTTCCCATATTTAAAAACCAAAATTTATTTTGGTGGTACGTTTGGTACATTTTAATCATCCTGTATAAAATGATATATAATATAGAAATAGAAATTTATATCCATTTGGAAATATGAATTGAAGTTGAAAACAAGAGCATAGTATGCGGTACAAATGTACAACGGATATGCGTCGTTATCAGACCTAAATTTTCAACAGGCTGAAATCCTATTGGACGAATGTTTTGGTATTCGATGTAACGAGAAACCGATAACTGCTTGATTTACGCTTTGACGATACGTTCCATTGTTTCCTGTTAGAAGGAAACAATACGAACGTAAAATGTATCTATATATGTATATATGTATATACAAAAGGCAATAGTAAATATAAACGTCACTTTTGTAAATGTATATATGAGAATTGCACACACACACACACACGCTTATATTATATTGCCAGGTGGAAAACGCTTTACTCGTTTTTCCTATCCTCGGAGAGTTATTTCAGTTCATTAGCATCCCTGAGAATGAGAATGACATGGACAAATGCATTAGCGAGAGCTTATAAGTAGGCGTATATCGTTGGAAGTTAACGAAACATATATATATATATATATATATATATATATACAACCCCTCGTTACTGGAAACTCCTCCATATATCTGTGACTTGTTTCAAAACTCATTCATAAACTCGCGTCACATTTTCTCTTTTATATTTATCAAAATGTGTTGCGAACTTTACTTCTTTTTTTTCGTTTCACATTATTATTTTTTTATTAATACAAAATATTATTTTCTAAAGTTTTAATAAATTTTTTTTTTAATACAAAGTATTATTATTTTCTAAAATTTTAGTATTTTTTTTTTTTTTTTTAATACACGAAAAAATATATTTATCTAAAACAGCGAAAGGTTTCACTATAATAGCGAAAGATGTTTTACTAAAACAAAGTAAATCTTTTGCTACTATAGTGAAACATTTCGCTGTTCTAATTTTGAAATATTAAAATTTCCAATTCACTGAATATTAATTTTTACAAATTTTCATTTGTACAATTTTTATTTAATAGAATTCTTAAAAAGCCGATTTGACCTAAATTTGCAAATGTCCGAACAAACATAACCTATACAAAAAAAAAAATAATTTCCTGCACGATTTTTAAAAATTCACTAATCACGATTTTCTTGATAATTTATGATTAGTCAATTTCAAAAATCGCGCCAAAATCTTTTTGTAGGTTATGTTTATTCGGACATTTTGCACATTTCGGTCAAATCGGCTTTTTAAGAATTCTATTAAATAAAAATTCGAACAAATTAATATAATATGGTGAATTAGAAATATTGACATTTAAAAATTTTTTAATCAGAAATTTTGTGAAATAAAAATTCTGCAAAATTAAAATTTTGGTAGCTAATAATTATGTTAAGTGAAAATTCGTTTTAAAAAGAAATTAAATGCTATATGCGAAAAAAGAAAATTTGTCTAAAAAAATTAATTAAATTTTAATAAAAAATTTTAAATTGAAAATTTTAAGTAATTTTTTTTTTTTTTCGAATAGCCATGCGTCCCAAAAATATTATTTTCTAAAGTTAATATTTTTGCTTTCAAATAAGAGAGATATGTCGAATAAATTCGGTTCTTTTTTTTTGACCATATAGCAAATATCTTTCCAACCCCATTGTTTCACAGGCTGTATAGATATTTGATCTACACTCTCGCCTCTTTCTCTCTTTCATTTTTCCCTGAATCGAAGCAATGAAAACAATAGGCCTTTTTTTATAGGGGGACACACCCTAAACTAACGTATATATATATATATATATATATATATATATATATAGAATAAATATTTCACTAGTTAATTAAAAGGGAAAAAAATGTTTCGTCATTTCTATTTGTATTAAGAAGAAAACATTAAAACCGGTGAAATTTATCAATATTTTAAGACAATAACTATGCAAAAAACGGTGTCTTATTTTGAGACATTTTCAATGATTTTTAAGACATTTTAGTGTCTTAGATTCCGAACAATTTAATTATTATTATTATTGTTTATGACTGTCTTATTTTAGGACACTTTTGTCCTGATTTTTAAGACATTTTTAGTGTCTTAGATTCCGATTATTTTACAAATTATTATTAATATTTATGACTGTCTTATTTTAAGACACTTTTGTCCTGACTTTCAAGACATTTTTAGTGTCTTACATTCCGATTATTTTACGAATTATTATTAATATTTACGAATGTCTTATTTTAAGACACTCTTGTCCGAATTTTTTAAACATTTTTAGTGTTTTAGATTCCGATTAATTTAAGAATCATTATTATTACTATTATTATTATTATTATTTACGAAAGACTTATTTGAAGACACTTTTGTCCGAATTTTTAAGTCATTTTTTAGTGTCTTAGATTCTGTATATTTTTCTCATAATCATTCTTATTTACGACTGTCTTATTTTAAGACACTTTTGTCCTGATTTTTAAAACATTTTTAGTGTCTACAGCAAAATTTCTTCTATGGGTATATATATTAAGACATTTACGAAATGTTTTAATGTTGTCTTATTATGAAAATATCCAACACCTTCCGTTATTGCTTGTTATTTAAGACACTAAAATATCTTAAAAGTGTCTCAAAATAAGACATTTGTAAAATTACGTGACATCCTTTTTTTTTACACAAATAAAATACAAGTCAATTTCACGAAAAGAAAAATTTTTCTCAAACCCCTTAATATATATATATATATATATATATATATATATATATATATATATATATATATATATATCTTAAATTGCAGCTACGCGTCTTGTGAAAATATTTTAGCTTAGAAATGGCTGTTTATAAAAATGACACCCTTCAAATGTAATTCAATGAAAGATATTGCTGAAGGATATTTAAATTTTTTCATGCGCAGAGGGTGAATAGATTTATTCCAGTCTTTTTTTTTCCTTTAATAAAATGTCGCGCGTATTTCATAATCCAAGAACCGCTGTGAAAACTCCGCAGGGTTTATATGTATATATATATATATATAGTATTGAGAAAGTTCACGAGTTCGCAACACAAGGCAAAAATAAGAGAAAGACAGAGACAGAGAGAGAGAAGAAGAAGGAGGGAGGAAACACGAAAGAGTTTCTGACAGCGGATCCTCTTTGTATTTGCTTAAAAAGGGGTCCTTCACCCCCCCCCCACCTTTAGCGAGAAGTAAGGGAACTATAAAAAAAGCTCACAGAGAGGGTAAACTCGAGAGCATCCCACAAACGCAAAGGGATTTGAAATCCCGTATTCCTACCTCGATTTTCTTGAAAAACCCATGTTATTCTCTCGACTTCTTTTCCGGCGTTTTACGCGATCAAACATAGAAAAGTTATACCGAGATGGCCAACCAGAATGAGATAAAATGGCAATAAAAATTTACTTAAAAGTAATTTTTCTTAGGCGTTGGACATTCTTTTTTGTAATACTATTTTTGTGCAAAAAACTGTCCAATTATCTGAATGATATTAGGAACCAGGTGAGGGCCACACTAGAAACTAGTCAGAGCCCGATTTGAATGAAATTGAGGCTCTTTCTCTTTCCCGAGTGGATTTATTGATACACTTTTTCAATTTGGGGCTTCGAAACTTGAGCCCTATCAAAGCCCCAATAGAGCCCTACTAGAACCCTACCAGAGCCAGACCAAGGCTGACAATAACTTTAAATTGATTTTCATTGGGTTAAAATAGAGCTTGCTTTGTGGTTCTGACTGGATTAGGTATTTCATGCGGATTCGAGACTTCCCGACGTGAGCCCTGACAGAGCCCCACTACACCCAGGTTGTAACTCAGTTTTACATTTTTATAGGGCTAAAATAGGTTGTAATTAAGCTAAAATAGGAATTCTATTGTGTCCCATTCCGGATTTAGTGTTCAATGCGAATTTGAGGCTTCCTGACGTGAGCCCTGACAGAGCCTCACCAGGCCCATAACAGATCTTGACCGGAGCAAAGTTTGCATATCTTTTAATCGGTCTGAAATAGAAACTATTCTTTGGCTACGAATAAAGTGCGTGTTTATTTTGGATTTGAAGATTCCCTAAATGGGGCCTTGTTAGAGCCCCACTAGACTCTAACCGGAGCCTTGTTAGAATTGTTTTTTAATCGGGCTGGAATTGGTATTATTTTGTCGCCTCTAACGGATCGTATTTATAAGGAATTTGATGTATCTCGGTATGAGCCCTGTTAGGGCCACATCAGGTCCTGGTCTGGGCCAAAGTTTAAATCGATTTTAATTGAACTAAAGTAAAGCTTTTTTCTGCTCCCGAGTGGATTTATTGATTTATTTTCAAATTTAAAGCCTCCTAAGGCGAGCCCTAGCAGAGCCCCGATAGTCCCTGACTGTGGCCCCATTTAAATAGACTTTAATCGTACTAAACTAAAGCTTTCTTCTTGTTCTGAGTGGATTTATTCAAATTTGGATCTTCCTGACGCGAGCCCTATTACAGCCCCACTACAGCCCCGACTGACTCTGACTGGACCTGTTTGCATAGATTTTAATCGGAATTTTTTTTGTTTTCTTCGACTTAATTTAGAGTTTAATGCAAATTTTGTGGCTTCCCCACTTGGGCCCTATCAGAGCCCGTTTAAAATTTCCACACAATTTGCTATAAATTTATACTCTTCGCATTTAATTTCATGTTTTTATGTATAGTATATATATATATATATATATATATATATGTATTATCCGCTGATAAATAGAATTCACTTGTTAGGTTGATATGAATGACGTATAAACGATCTGGAAGTTCCGCTTTGGGTCCCGTTTCCATGTTGAACGCACACAGGCATATCCGATAATTCCGAAGATAATTTGATTTCCTTCGAATTGCGGAGGCTGCTCCACGGAAATTGAATTCCTATTAATAAAAACGATATCGCTCGTTTTCTCTCTCTCTCTCTCTTTCTCTCCTTCCGTTTTTCTCTTATTCCTTCTTTTTCCAACCGATCTGTGGCGCACTATAAATTTATTATACTCATTAAAAATGAAGTATAGCACCAACTCTGTAAGTGTTAATGCAATCGTAAGTTTTCCAAGCTAAATGCACTCAATTCAACGAATATTTATAGCGCGTAACTTCCGATGTTTGCCTTATTTAATATTACAAAAATACTTGGCAAAAATTCTGATGTTAATAAATTAGAATATTATTATTATTTGTTGTTTTGAGAAAAAAAATTAGTTTAGATAAATCTAATTCTTAAAAAAAAAAAAAATAATCAGAAAAACACACCCTTTTTTAGAGGAATGGGGGAAAAAAAATGTCGCACACCCTTATCGACGAACGTCGCTGCTGCAACTTCTTCACATCCCCCACCCCCTCCTTTCTCTCTCTCTCTCACACTCACTCGCTGAAGAACCCAATTAAAAGTCCGACGGCCTTCGTTTCACGCTCGGCTTTCTTGGAGGTCTTGAAAAAGCCGGAAACCAGCGAGAAAATGCTTCTCCTGCTGCGCACGTGGAGTGTCATTAATAGAATTTTAGAGGGCTGGTGCCGAGAACCTCTGGTTAGGGGATTGAAACGACACAACCGGGAGTGAGATCTGGCTCGTTGCCCTAGGGTTGCTTATCTTCACGCGAGTTTGAAACATATATATATAGCTCTCTTCAATATAACTGAAATTTATCATCATTATCGTTATTCAAATAATGAACAAGGAAAAACATCATTGTTAAACTTAATTTTGGACTCATTGTTTTGACTTTTGGGTCAAAAAATTTTTTTTTTTCGGGACTATAAAAGTTTTTTGGAAGAACGATATTAGTGGAGAAATTGGGTAGAACTAGACAGAGCCCTATTTCAGCCCAATTACACACAGATCAGAGACTAGTTGCCAAAAACTAGATAGAGCCCTATTTCAGCACGATTACACCATGACGAGAGGCTGGTGTGGCTCTGTTGGCAAAACTAGATAGAGCCCTAGTTCAACCACATTACACCCCGACTAGAACCTGGTAAAAAATTGTTGTCAAAACTAGATAGAGTTCTATTTTATCCCGATTTAAAACTAATCATAGCCTAGTGTGGCCCTAGTCGGGTTACAGGACTACTTCTGTCTCCATACCAGGCTCTAATAAGGCCTTGTTTTAGCCCCAGTTTAGTCCAATTAGGTTCTGGTATGGAAACAGAAAGAGTCCTATAACCCGACTAGGGACACACCTAGGGTATGATCGGTTTTAAATCGGGCTACCTCTGTTTACATAACAAGGCCTGATTGTAGCCTCTTTTCAGCCTGGCTAGGACCTGGTTGGGCCATAGAATTAGCCCTATTTCAGACCGATTAGGAATTGGTGTGGAGATCGAACTATACCTATTTCAGCAGTTAGCACCTGATGTACAGACCAAAGATGCCCTATTTTAACCCGGTTAACACCCGATTAGGGCCACTTCAGGCTCTGGTCGGGTTTTAACCAGGCTCTATCTAGTTCTGGAAATAATTTTTATTAATATAGTTCCTAAAAACGAAATTTGACAGGGTATAGGACTAAAATTGAAAATTATTTCTCTCTGCAATCGAATTTAGTGTTTTATATGGATTTTTGGCTTCCTGACGTGGGCCCTGTTGGAGCCACACTAGGCCCTGCCTGGATTCAACTTTTTTATCGATACAGTAGTGTATCAGTGGACCAGATGTAGAGACCGAAGCAGCCCGGTTAAAATCCGACCAGGGCTACACCGGGCTCTAATCGGGTTTTAATCGGGCTCTATCTAGTTCTGCCAAATTTATCCACCAATATAGTTCGTAGAAATCAAATTCGATGGTTTCCATTATATCATTCGCCCACCAAAAGAATGAATTTACCAAATAAACCTAATTTTAAGATCAGAATAGAGGGTAAAAAACAAAAATGTTTCCCAACTTAGTTTATTTAATCGAGCGAGGACAGTTGAAGTTAGTTCTGATCCGAACCTTAACCGCCTTAATTAGGTAGAAAAGTAATTCAGAGCTCGAGTTTCAAATTGGATTCCCTGGGTTTGAAAAGAGGGGGGGGGGGGGTTCCGCGCATTGCAGCAGCAGCAGCAGTAGGAGCAATGACAGTAACAACGTATCGGATCTAGAGGGTGGTGGCATTGCCGGGGACACTTGAGGTGAATGTTTTGCGAATGGTCGGTAGATGTCTGGTTTGCTCGAGGCTGATATCGACCTAGGTCTCGGGTCTGGAGCCGTATTCTCTCTCTCTCTCACTCCTCTTGCCTCCCTTCGACCACCGTCTCCGTTTTCCTCACGCGCAACCCCTTTACTTCCCTCTCTCTCTCTATTCTCCAACGCTCAAAGTTCATGTCCGTTTCATATGTCTCACCTCGTCCCATCTCGGATTCTCAACTCTTCGTGTCTCACTCCCTCGGGAGCCGTGGGCGATCTGTTCTCGTTCCTATATACGAGTCCCGGGACCCTGTTCCGCCCTTCCTTATACCAACTTCACCCCTTTCTCGCTTCTCTTTCCTCTGGGATCTCAACCCCCCCCCCTCTCTCTCTCTCCTCTTTTAACTCCCGCGACTGCTCCTTCCAAGGGGTAAGGGGGGTGGAGGGGGGGGGGGGAATTCTCGCCTTCGTCTTCAATCCATTCGCTTGTCTAGAACAATACGACCTCTACAAAGCGAAACCAACTGAATCTCTGCGAGGATACATGTCATCTCATTCTCTCTCTCTCTCTCTCTCTCTCTCTCATACTCTTTGGAGATCATGCGCCCTTGCCGTCGACTTTATTCGCTTGAATCGACATTTTCTATGTTGAAGGCATCCGGTGTATGGCGTCTCACGCAAATATTTGCAAAACCTTTCCTCGTATATCGACTGTTCGAAAAGAGAGATAAAGAGAGAGAGAGAGAGAGAGAGAGAAAAAAAAGAACATCGGAAAACAGTTGGCGTTGTCGTCATCCGCTTTTTTCACCGACCCTTCCCTAAGGGTCAGAAAATAGGGTTTCTCGGGTCACTTGAAGAACTAGAATGATGGTGTTTTCGCTTTATTGGAGAACAAATAGATTTTAGTTTTGTCGAGGGTATATATATATATATATATATATATATATATAAAAGGAGGCTGTATTTTCCACATCATCGCTTTTCAATTGTCCTTTATGACCATCACTTTTTTTTGGCTTGTTTATTTTTTTCCGCTTATCTATTATTTTTTAAAACAATTTTTTCTTTAATTTTAAGAACAGGTGAAAAGTAAAAATAAAAATGTAATTTTGTCATTCTTTTTCTTAATATAAAATAAAAAAAAATTTTGTTTATATAAAAACGGAAAATTGATATTTAGAACTACAGAATAAGAATTATTTGGCGAATGATAGATATATTAATAATAAGTATATATTCTAATTAGGGCCTCTTTTTAAGCCCGGTTAGAGCCTGGTCTGGGCATAGATGTAGCCTTGTTTTAGCCACATTATGTCCTAGTCGGGTTCGGATCGAGGTTGCTTTACTACATAATAAAACGCCGGAACTGATGTGACCCTGATTAGGAAATATACATTTTCTGGTCGCCCTGATCTGGCTCTAATCGGGCGTGGCGTTTCATTGCCTACTAGGGCCCTGGTAGGCCCTGCCCTGCCAGGGCCTAGTTTGTACTTGTTTTGAATCGGTATATGAAATAGGTCCTCTTCTATTGCTCTAGCTCGTTTTTTTTTGTACGGAATTATGGCTTTCTGACGTTAGAGCCACACTAGGCCCTAGTCGGGGCCTAGACTGAATTGACTGTAGTCCAATGTAATCGGACTGAAATGGGCCATTTTCTGTGGCTCTGGCTTAATTTAGTGTTTATTAACGGATTAACGGCTTCCTGACGTGCGTCCTGTCACAGCCTGACTTGGTCCTGATCGGGGCCTAGTTTGAACCGATTGCAATTGATTTCAATCGAACTGAAATACGTTCTCTTCTGTTTTTCTAGCTGGATTTAGTATTTGATGCGAATTTTAGGCATGCCGACGTGGGCCCTGATAGAGCCATAGTAGGCTCTTGTTTGGGCCTAGTTTAGGTAAATTGTCGATTTTAAACGGACTGAAATAGGTTCACTTCTATTGCTTTGGCTTGATATAGAGTTTTTTTTGCAGATTTACGGCTTTCTGACGTGGGCCCTGACAGAGCCACACTAGGCCCTGGTCGGGGCCAAGTTTGGGCCAATTGTAATCGATTTTAAACGGACTGAAATGCGTCGTCTTCTGTTTTTCTAGCTGGATTTAGTATTTGATGCGAATTTTAGGCATGCCGACGTGGGCCCTGATAGAGCCATAGTAGGCCCTTGTTTGGGCCTAGTTTGGGTAAATTGTCGATTTTAAACGGACTGAAATAGATTCACTTCTATTGCTTTGGCTTGATATCGAGTTTTTTTTGCAGATTTACGGCTTCCTGACGTGGGCCCTGACAGAGCCACACTAGGCCCTGGTCGGGGCCAAGTTTGAACCCTGGTTAACGCAGTAAAATAGTATAAATTTTTATAATTTTTTTCTAAAAAAAAACTAAAATGATCTACTATTGTCCACTCTCAAACAGATCTAATATAATAAATCCCGTGGCAAAAAAGTGAATGCAAAAAATGTTTTACTGACTATAATTTCTAATTGATAATATAATTTATAAGAGAGCGTAATAATATGATAACTTTTTGAGTAATCCTTTGTAAGCCCCTAATCGAGTCAAGGTTAATGGGAAACGAGAAGTGCGCGGCGTTGGACCGCAATGCTGTGGGCGCTGAGACACACAGAGTCAGAGAGAGAGAGAGAGAGAGAGAGCGAGAGGTACTTTAATGCTCCACTATATAGCGAATAATTTATAGCCTAGATGAAACTTTTGGGAACTGAGATTGTTTTTACGGAAGTAAAAAACCATCATCTAGCTTATTAAATTTCCCCTTTTATTCCCTCTATATTATACATAAATAAACGGTAATGCAATTTTTTTTTTTTTTTTTTTTTTTTTTTTCTTCTTCTGAAATCGCAAAACACTCTATCAAAAAGTGTCGGAATTTAATGGGGAATATGCAAATCGCGTAAAACCGGAATGTTAATTAATGCAAATTATTCAAGAGGCTCGGAGACGTTCTGAGAGACTCTGACGACATCTTTCAACGTTCACGGCTCGCTAATTCCTTTTTGTGTGTGTGTGTGTGTGTGTGTGTGTGTATGCCTCTCTTGACAAACCTATATATTTCATGTATTATATATACTCTTCAGACTCTTGAGATCGATTTATAATTTTCTTTATTTTTTTCCTTCATCACTAAAGCCATATATATGACGACCACCAAAAAAGCTGAATGAAAAAAAAAAAAAAAAAAAATTAAGTAGCATAAATCTTATCTATAGACATGTCGTAAATTTATTCACGGCTTTCATCTCATTTTTAGTAATTATAAATATTATAGTTCGAAACATTCAATTTTTGATAAATTATTTTTAACATAAATAATCAAGTTAATGAGGGGGGTGCAAGTGATAATGATGCGATATGAAAATTTGGTTTTGGTTGTTGATAAGTCAAAAGGGGGCGAGGGGGGGGGTGGGGTGGAGGAAATTTTTAATTTTCATAACCCCGCGAGCTCACCTAGATTCATTTTTCGATCGAGATAGCCGAATGTGCAAAATCCGGATTCTCTCTCAACGTACTGGGATAATTTATGATGAGCCAGAGAGAAACAGTAACAGTCTGCTTCCGCTCGTGAAATATAATTCCCTGCACATTTACGGTTGGATAATCCTCGTTCGCTTTACATGAAAACTTATTACGAAGCCGGTAGCACACACAGGTCCGACCACCCATTGTTACACATAGCGCTCCACTTCAGCATGGAGCATGACAAGAGCAATTACATTTTTAAATTACGTTACACGATATTAAGCCCTTTCTTTCTTTGCTACTATACCACCCCCCTTCTTCCCTAGCACCGTTCCCCTCCCCCACCCTCATCATCAACACCCCACCCCATTACCCCATCCTTACCAGCAAACCCCTTTTCAAGCGGACCTGACGCTTTCCTCCCGCACACACACTCTGTGATAAAATTACTGCGCTACCTTCGTTTCTCTCTTTTGAATGCTGTCACACTTTTCTCGTTTGAAACGTTTCACCCTTCTTTATTTTTTTTTTCTCTCTGTATTTTACAAGAACAGTCCTCGACTTTCAATCTTGTGTGCGACACTGTCTTGTGCGCCACGAATAATAATTACATTTTTTAACGTCATTTGCACCTTTTTTTTTTGTATCTCTTATTTTCATCTTTATTTAGTTTCCGTGGAGGAATTTAAAACTGGCCCCGACGAGGCCCACGACAAGCTGAGCGAAATTTTTCACTAAAACGCTAAACTGTCCTGTGTAGAAATTAAGCTACTAGTGACCTAGTAGGGAATCAAACGCTGATTAGGGGCAAATCAGGACGACCAGAAAATGTGGATTTCCTAATCGGGGCCACATCAGGCGTGGCGTTTCATTCCCTAATAGGACAGCCTGATCCCCGCGGCTCCGGTCTGGGCCCTAGCAAAATTTTTATACACGGGTTAACAAGAAACGCGCTAATAGGGATACACAAAAAACTTATTTTAGCCAAATAAATATCAACTGAAACTGTGCCCCGACTAGGGCCTAGTGTGGCCCGGCAAGGCCCACGTCGAAAAGTCCGAAATCCGTATGAAAATCCAGTTGGAGATGAAGCCCTATTTCGGCCCGATTCGAACCAGGGCACGATTAGTATCTGTTGTGGCCCCGTTTGTATGCCCTGTTTCATCCAGATCAGAGCCAGGTTAGCGAATTTCTTCTAGGAATATTGAATGTATTTCCGTGACATAAATTCGCTAACCTGTCCCTGATATTGATGAAACAAGGCATACCATCGGGGCCACATCAGATCCTAATTAAAAAACCCTGTTTTAGCCCGATTACAATTACCAAGTAGGGCTGTGACAGGGCACACGTCAGGAAGCCCTAATTGTGTATAAAGCACTCGGACATACCTGTCTAGAAATTTTGCTTGGGCCCAAACCGGGGACGGATCAGGCTGCCCTATTAGAGAATGAAACGCCCCGCTTGATGTGGCCCTGATTAGGAAATCCACATTTTCTGTTCGCTCTAATTTGGCCCTAATTAGGTATGGCGTTTCATTCCCTACTATGGCCCTGGTAGGGCAATTTCTACACGGGATATACATATAAAACCTTTTTTCATCTCGATTAAAATCAACTGAAACATTGCCGAGACGAGGGCTCAGTGTGGCTCTGGCAGGGCCCACGTCAGGAAGCCGTAAATCCGTAAATAAACACTATATCAAGCCAAGAGTAACAGAAAACGACTTATTTTAAAATTCGATTACAATCGGTTCAAACTAGGCCCCGACCAGGGCCTAGTGGGACTGTGACAGGGCCTCCAAATCCGCTAATTAAAATGTTTGCTATGTTAAATAAAATTCTTTTTTTAAAATAAATAAAAAAAAAAAAATGATTAGACTCTGAGACAAAATTATTTTCATTTTCAAATAAATTGTGTCTTAAATAAATGCAACTAAATTTATATATGTACATAGGAAATTCTTGAACATAATATCAGATAATTTTAATTCATCATTATCTATTTATTATATTGTGAATGTTGAAGTTGAAACGTTGCAATTTAAAAAAAAAATCAATTACTCCCCTCTTTGATAATAATTCACTATTCCAATAAAACGACTATATATATATATATATAATGCGCCTTAAGAATTTCCCCGAGAGTGATTGTGTATATGTCCATATAGGGGCAATGACCAGTACTCAACCCGGATCGATTGCCCGTGAAAAAGCGCTTTAGCTCAGCGCATTAAATTACAGACTATATATATATAAATAAAGTAGAGTATATAAAAATAGAGTTCAATCTCTACTAAATCTAAATTTAAATCAGTAAAAAGGTCATTGATGTCAAATCAGTCACAAAATTCCAGGCATTTGAATTAGTGCATAGGTATAAAGTAACTTTTACTATACTTTTAAAATAAAACCTTAACTGTCCAAAGTTTCTGCGCATTTCTGGTAATTTTTACTCTAAAAGTAGTAAAATTTTCTATCCAGAATAATTTTTACTATTTTTTGTAGTAAATTTTACTATTTTCGGAGTGAAAATTATCAGAAATGCGCAGAAACTCCGGACAGATTAGGTTTTACTTTTAAAGTATAGTAAAAGTTACTTTATTCGTTTTTCAATTTTTCTTCGTGTACTAATTGAAATAGTAGTCTTACTAATTATTACCAGTTTTAGTAGTTTAGTAATTAGTAGTTTAGTAATTAGTAGTTTAAATTAATAAAAAATTTCATTAATTTTTTTAGTCACTTTTTACAAAAACTTTACTCTCTAAATCTGAATTAGTAAAAATGTTTACTAATTTAAATTAGTGACTCACTTTTTGCTTTAGAATTAGTTAAATTTTACTAATTGTTAGTAAAAGTTACTAATAATTAGTAACATTTTACTAATTCAGAAGCAAGAAGTGAGTCACTAATTTAAATTAGTAAAAATTTTTACTAATTCAGATTTAGAGAGTAGTACACTGAAGGATACGATTGGTTGCAATTACCACTTCGTTAGTAAGAGTATTTTTGCTAAATTATATTAGTTACTGTTACCATTTAATTAATTACTGTTACTATTTAGTTATAGTCAGCCTAATCATTTTTGTTAATAAGGTAACTAATTAAATAGTTAATCCAACAAACTATTTATTTAAACTAACTAATAAATTAGTAGCAGTATAGTTTACTAACTAAAAATGGTAACCCTAACCAATATTTTCTCAAAAAAAATTTAAAACTACTAAATAAAATTACTAAAAACTACTAAAAAATTAGTAGAAAATTCTTACTAATGTGAAATAGTACATTTTACAAATTTTAATTTAGGGAGAATATTCTAAATTACAGAATATATATTATTTCGCTAATGAAAAAACAATTATTTTCTAATCATTTTTTTTTTTTTTTTACACATGAATTTTAAATGATTCCTGTTTGATGTCACATGAAGATAACCGGAAGTAAAAAGAACTGTTCCACAACACAGTCTAATAAATCAGGCAGACGCGATGTTCATAGTATGAGGTTGGTGGTAGTGGTGCGGGAGGGGGGTAAAGGGGGGTTTATTCGTTGGTTCGTTCCGTCGGCATTTCCTGTAGCTATTCAATTTGCGGGCGTTTCGCGCCCGGTAGACCACCGCACCGTCCCGGACAAATGATTTCACGGTGGAATGACCCCCGCTTGTAGATGTCGTATACATAGTGAGTGAGAGAGAGAGAGAACGTGTGGCTGCGCTTTAAGGTGAGGGTTTGGGGGTGGGGTTGAAAGGGCTGCCGGGAGGGTGTTTCAGAGAGAGAGAGTGAGGGAAGGGGTAGGTACGCGAAACGAGAAAGAGATGCCGTCTATCGGATTTCCACGAATCGGAGAAGAATGGATGGTATATAGTTTGAGAGAAGAACGGTTGCTGGCGCGACGGAACGTCGTTCTGTCTCGTTGCGAATGTTACTCGATCAATACCGATCCTTTATCCGCGCACAGACAGGATTTTCGCTGCGACTTGAAGCATTACCTCCCCCCCCCACCCCAACCACTCCGCGACATCTTTACCCGAATTCAATGGAGGTATATTGGCACTTAATTAACGGTTTTGCCTCTACAAACCCCCTACTCCTTTCTCTCTTTTGTCTTTCGATCCGTGAAACTTGATGTCAAATGCCCTCTAGATAAATGCATTTGTTAGTAATCGAGATGGCTTTTATTGTTTTATCTCAGAATTAGAGGAAAAATATGTGCAGAAATTTTTAAGAAGGAAGCTTTATTTAAAATCGATTTTAATTGGAGCCTGGTTTGGCCCCGGTTTTCTATATTAGCCAGGTCAGAGCCAGGTTGGAAAATTACTGCACGGGACTAACTTCAGTTGAGATAGCCCTATTTCAGCTCGATTAAAATTGATTAGAACCGCAGCCCGATAAGTGCCATGTTTGGCCCCGGTTCTCTGTTTCGGCCAGGTCAGGGCCAGGGTGGAGAACTTCTACACGGGACTTAATCCAGTTAGGGCAGCTCTATTTCAGTTTTTTGAAAATTGATGAGGGCCTGGTGTGGCCTAAGTTAGGTTCCTAGTTTCAACCAGTTCTGAGCCAGTTCGGAAATTTCTCCACGGGACTACATCCAATTGAGGCAGCCCTATTTCAGCCGGACAAAATCAATTGGTACCGATGCCCGACCAAGGCCTGGTTTGGCCTCGGTGTCCTGTTTCAGCCAGGTCAGGACCAGTTTGGCAAATTTCTGACTAAATCCACTTGAGGCCAGCTCTATTTCAGTCCAATTAAAATCAATTATAACAGAAGCCCAACCAGCGCCTGGTTTGGGACCAATGCCCTGTTTCAGCCAGTTTAAGGCCAGGTTGACGAATTTCTGCACGCAGTAGTAAAAAAGCCATTTATAAGTTAGACTTTTAAATGTTCCCATTTGTAAGTATCGCGTCAGTAGTAATAGTCAGCTTTAGTCAGACTTTTGAATTCTTCTAAATTTCAGTCATACAAATAAAGTTCCTAAAATTTTTCCTCCAGTATAGTAAATTCAACTTTTATAGACAATTAAAATTCATAAATTCAGTTTTCTCCTTAATAGTAAAAGTTATTTTAAGTTAGATAACGAATTTAAAAAATTTCAATATAAAAATAATTCCTTCTAAAAAAAAAAGAAGGAAAATGCGAGTTATTTAAGTAAATTTTTTATAGATAATTTTTCGTAAAACAATGACCATGCGGATAATATGGAAATGTTCTTATAAAGCAGTTTTTTTTTTTTTTTTTTTTTTTGATGAAACCCCTCGCTTGTTTCACAGTTCACAAAAGCTATCTTTGAAAAGCAGCAGCTCTCTTTCTCTCACTCTCTCATATGATATTTTATACCAAATGAAATAAAATAAACGCGAGCATATTTCCCATAGAATGTTGAATATCCGAATACAAAAAAAAAAAAAAAAAAAAAATGAGAGAGAAAGAGAGGGAGATTGAAAGAATGGCTGGAAAAAAAGTAAAATAACGTTGGCATAACAATTTCCACCCTTCCGTGAAACTGTTCTATTCAGTATTTTTTTTTCAGTTGCAGTATCGTAGCGAGTTCATCCAACTTAAAAAGCATTCACTCTCCCACAATGAAGTTTTACATATATATACACACACGTTTGCGATTTTAAACTGTCATGCTGTTTTAAAAACAAGTTTATAGGTCATATATGTGACGTTCCACGAGAAAGGGGACTTTATGTTAAAAAAATTTTTAGGTTATGTTTTGATAATAGTTTTACTTTGCCAAAAAGTTTCTTTTTCTCTAGATAAAATCAAAATTAGTTTTTATTGCATTTTTCGAATGTTAATGGAAAATTAAACATAAATGTTTGGTATTAATAGTTAATTCTCTGTGAGTATTTTTACTTTAAAAATCAAAAACATTACCAAAAAATTTTTTTAACATATAAGGTCGTTCCTTTTCTCGTGGAGCGTCACACTAATTTTTAGTCAATTTTTACAAAAACTTTAATAAAAAAAAAAATTTTTTAACTACTAAATCAAAAATAGTACACGAAGAAAAATAAAAAAAAAAAAGAATAAAGTAACTTTTACTATACTTTAAAAGAAAACCGGAATTGTCCGCAGTTTCTGTCAATTTTTACTCCAGAAATTTTAAAATTTACTATTTTCGGAATAATTTTCACTCTTTCAGGAGTAAATTTTACTATTTTCGAAGTAAATTTTACTATTTCTGGAGTTAAAAATTGCCAGAAATGCGCAGAAACTGCGGACAGTTTAGATTTTATTTTTAAAGTATATAGCAAAAGTTACTTTATATGTTTTTTTATTTTTCTTCGTGTACTAATTGAAATAGTAGTCTTACTAATTATTACTAGTTTTAGTAGTTTGGTAGTTAGTAGTTTAGTAATTACCAGTTTAGTAATTACTAGTTTAGTAGTTTTTTTTTTACTAAAAATTACTCATTTTTAACTAAAAATTACTTACTAATTTATTCAATGAACGAATCGTATTAGAATTAGTCAAAAGTTACTAATTCAAATATAGACTCTCTAAATCTGAATTAGGGAAAAGAGAGCTTTAAATTGATAAGAATTTTCACTAATATTTAGTCACTTTTTAGTAAAATTTTAGTAAAATAAAATTTTAAACTACTAAATCGAATAGTAATATTTTACTAAAAAATTAGTAAAAAATTCTAACTAATATGCAAATGAGTAGCTCACTTTTCACTGATTCAAATTCAAAGAATGTATATAAAATTAAATTTTTTTTTGTTTACCATTGTTACTAAATTTAAAAATTAAAAATATTGTATCTAAGTTTAATTTAAAAAAATTTTTTTTTTTAGAAAAACCCATAAAACAGAAAGTAATATTAAAATCTGCATATATACACGAAACGAGAATATAACAATGGAATAAAAGTAATGAAATTGACAATTCGAGTTTTGATTCAGTTTACAAAAAAAAGCAGAGGTAAATTTCAATAACTCTGTTATTTTACTCACTCCTATGATTCTAGACTTCCCTCTCTCTCTCTCTCTCTCTCTCTCTCTCTCTCTCTCTCTCTCTCTCTCTCTCACCCCCTCTTTCCCATTTGACTTTTTTCATGCCCCGATTCTCCTCGACATTCACGTACATTTGGAATTAATTGAACTGTAGCGTGTATCCAAGCACAATGCAACATTGTACGCTCGAGATTAATAATACCCGGCGCTTTTCGTGAGGCGTGTGACGCCAGGGGCGTTTGGGATTTTCAGAGAGAGAGAGAGAGAGAGAGAGAGAGAGAGAGAGAGAAAGAGAGGGAGGGATGGAGAGCTTTGGCGAGAAAGGAATTAAATTGCTTTCAACCGTATAAAAGTGGTGTTTCGCGAGAGAATCCGCGCAAGATCAAGTGCGCTGGCAAGCTGCCACACAAGAGTCGACCGGTGTAATAAACGCTCATTCAAGAAAAGAGAGAGAGAGAGAGAGAAAGACCGGTCGACCCTGAGATGTTTTTCTCTCTTCCGATGCAAGATCCCTCAAGTATTATATATATGAATACTCGCGATTCTCTATCTCTTTCTCTTCTGTCTGTCTGCTTTTTGAAACGTCAAGACGTTTGGAAACAGGAGCTGATTTACGATTCCAATCGCTCAGAGACGCTATATATACGAGTAGAAGTAGGAAAAAAAAGCAATTTTAACTTGTCGCGACGTGAAACGAATAAATGAACTTCCAAGGGTAACAGAAATCACAGTTGAGAATTTTCTTCAATGATATGGACGCCATTTTTTTTTTAAATAGAATGATTTTTTTCGAAAAATTCACCCTGACATTTTGAATTTTAAAAAACTGACGTCAGATTTGTATTCAGCGAGCCAGAAAAATCCCCGAGTAACAAAGTTTCAAGTGAATTGAATCAATTTTTTAATTTTTCCGCCATATACTGGATTCGCCATTTTGAAATACTGACCTCGGATTCATATTCAGTGAGTCTAAAAAGCCCACGAGTAACAAGTTTCAAGTGAATTTAATTGATTTTTAAAAAAAATTTCCGCCATATTGGATCAGCCATTTTGAATTTTGAAAAACCGACCTCGGAGATTCGTATTCAGCGAGCCCGAAAACCTCCGGGTAACTTCAAGCGAATTTAATTGATTTTTGAAATTTTTTACGCCATTTTGAATTTTTGAAAATTAACACTGGATTTGAAATCAGCGACCCCAAAAACCCCCGAGTTATAAACGAATTCAATTAATTAAACAAAAAATTTTACGCCATTTTGGATCCACCATTTTGAATTTTTGAAAATTGACCATTTTGTAATACTCCAGCATTTCTAGTGCTCAATTTAGAGATAATTTAAACATTTTTTGTTACTTTTATAACGTTTTAATTGTAAAAAAAAAAAAAAAAAAAAAATGCATCTCATATAAACTTTCGATAAATGTTTCGAAAAGCATTCCAAAACAAAGTTTTGCTTTTAAAATTGAATCGTTGAATATTGCGAGCTCATAGCAAGTTTATTGATTAGTTTTCCCGCTGACGTAAACAATTTTCCAACGAAGTAATGATATGATAATTCAGTTATATAATGTACGCCACCCTCGATAAATAGATTACAAGAGGTGGTTGATCCAATAACGACCACTTTTCGCATATATAGTATAAGTGTAGATATACAAATTTGACGTATTCATAGATTCTATTATATATATATATATATATATATATATATATATATATATATATATATATATATATATATATATATATATATGTGGCTATTGACGCAAGCGAATTGGCGACAAGAGAAACTGGGATGAAGAGGACCGGTAATAGTGGTTTTAGGTTGGAGGGTGCCAATCTATTGGTTCGTCCATCAGTCTATCCGGCACTCAACTTACCACAGAGAGCAGCCGACTCCCAGGACAATTTCCCCGGATAATTAGATCACCGAGATGAGTTTCACAATACTACATATATATATATAGAGAGAGATCCTTTACCTTTGTGTTGTGTGCGGACAAAAACAAATCGAATTCAATATCTTTTTTTTTCCTTTGGACAATAAAATATATATTTATTCCAAAGACAATAATACAATGATGAAATTTGAGGCAAACTAGTTTGTTTCTAAAGAGGAAAATGGGGTTTTTAAAATATGTTTGTAAAAAAGGGAGTTAAATTTTAACTCCCACTCTATAAAAAAAGGAGTTGAATTTTAATTCCCTAGGGGATACTATAAAAGTCCCATCCTTTTTGGAGTTAATTTAATTATTAACTCCCTTTTTTGAGTTGATTTTTAACTTGAAAAATTTAACTCCCAACTATCGGTGGATATGTTCATATGAATTAGAAACATAAATATCGCAATACTATTTTGAAAATGAAACATTTTTTTTATATGATTTTCGCATATTTTCTCTCACCCTCGCATTTCAACTAGGATTAAGGACTGCGAAAATCGGTTTGGGGAGTAACTTGAACGTGATCTGTTGCCACGGTTTTGTTACATATATATATAGAAATAGCGCGTCCCTTTCACACGTGCCTTTACACAACTCCTGAGGGAGTTGTTTGTGTTGCTTTTTAGAACCCCTCCTTTGAAATTTTCGATTCACAAGGGGTTGAAAACAAGATTCAATGTATATATTAATACAAAAAAAAAAAAAAAAAAAAAACCTCTTCGAAAAGCGGTCAAAATAAAAAAAAAACCCCCCTCTTTATCTCTGGAAGGAAAAATGACTTATATTACCTTTAAATATTATCATATATACCCCCCTTAAGACTCATATTTTAAAATATTATTTCGAGAATGGACGATGATATTTTCCGTCATGTTTTCATTTTTGTTATTACTTTTTCACCGTGATAAAAATATATGGACAAAAATTAATTAGCTACAGATGCTAAAGAATATACTGGTACCAGTACCGCGCCACTACTACGCCAGTATTTAACCAGTACTATGCCAGTATTGACCAGTACTACGCAAGTATTAAAGCAGTACTATTACAGTATTGACCGAGTACTACGCCAGTACTGCGCCAGTACTGACCAGTATAACACCAGTACTGTGCCAGTATTGACCAGTACTACGCAAGTATTGAAGCAGTACTATGCCAGTATTGTCCGAGTACTACACCAGTACTGCGCCAGTATTGACCAGTATAACACTAGTACTACGCCAGTACTGTGCCAGTATTGACCAGTACTGTGCCAGTATTGACCAGTACTGTGCCAGTATTGACCAGTACTATGCCAGTATTGAACCAGTACTATGGCAGTACTACGCAAGTATTGAAGCAGTACTATGACAGAATTGACCGAGTACTACACCAGTACTGCGCCAGTATTGACCAGTATAACGCAAGTACTACGCAAGTATTGAAGCAGTACTATGCCAGTATTGACCGAGTACTACGCCAGTACTACGCCAGTATTGACCAGTATACCGCCAGTATTGAACCAGAATTACGCCAGTATTGACCGAGTACTACGCCAGTACTGCTCCAGTATTGACCAGTATAACGCCAGTATTGATCCAGTACTGCGCCAGTACTGCGCCAGTATTGGCCAGTACTACGGAAGTATTGAAGCAGTACTATGCCAGTATTGACCGAGTACTACGCCAGTATAGACCAGTATAACGCCAGTATTGAACCAGTACTACGTCAGTATTGACTTAGTACTATACCAGTACTGCGCCAGTAGTCAATTTTCTGACCTATTTTTAAAATATTTTATACTTAAATTCAACATGTAATATTCTTAAGAATAAAATATATATATCAAAAATATATTCTAACATTAAGAATATTTAAGAATATTAATATATTATTATTATTAATATTAATTTAAGTATATAAAATATTCTAAAATAGATCCCGCAAGTTAAATTTTAGAATATTATATTTTTTTCGTTGTATATTTTTGGAGTGAGATTGGGCATATTTGAGGTTTAATGATATTCACTTGATCCACCACACGTGTTTTTGTTGTGCAATATATAACATAAAAATCTATTGGTTCGCCAAGTGACTTGTTTTACGCAACAAAATGATTCAATGAAACGCGAGAAGCTGCGCAACCAGTAACAGTAATTCATATATATATATACACGCGCTCCTAATTGAGAACAGACGACTGGGTAATCTACGGATTTAAAAGGAACAATGTATGTCAATTGCACAAGAAAATCACAAATTAAAATCATTGAGTCATCATCGCCATTATATACACACACACACAATTAAAGTGAGATTAAAATTGGCTTTGTTATAACCAATTAGCCAAACTGGGGCGTATGATTATCCCATAAAAAAATCATTAGTTTTTTTTTTCATTTTAAAGAAATTTTTATTTTTTTTAGAATTTTCATTGTTTAAATTCGATTTTGCATTTGCTACAATACTTATGCTAATTAGAAATTATTGAAAATTCTGTAAAGAGAAATTAAAAAAAAAAAATCCGTTAATTGTACAGAAACAAATTGTGTTTAAATTTGGATTAAGGGTGTATAAAAGGCTTGTTTCCAATTAACTTCAAAAAAAAAAAAAAAATAAGCGAAATGAAAACAAAATAAGAAGAAAAGAATAATATACAATAAAGTTCTCCCTCTTCTCTCGCTGCGTAGACAAGAGAAAATAATTCTTCATGGTGAAATTAGAACAGTACAAGACTCTTTGAAATATTGTTTCATTAATTTCGTTTCTGGTTTGCAAGGAAACAAGATGGAGAATATATATTATCAGAGCCCTTAAAAGGCCTTAACGATCCCCTAAAGCATACCGCGTTCGAATCCCCCTCTTTTCTCTTCTGTAATTAATCGTCACGTTATTGTACAGTTAATTAATATCATCAAATACAAGCAAGATATTCCCCCTTCATCGGTGAAGGTTTTACCTCGTTATCTATATATATACAAGCTGAAAATTATTTGCTGTTAATATATCGATCTTTTGAAAATAATAAGCTTTATAGATAAATTTAGATTTTTATAAAGTATTCTTTTATTTGTAACGCTCCACGATAAAATCTTAGCTGAAAACCAATTTTAGGTTATGTTAATAATTTTACCTTAATTTTTAATTATGACGCCGTTTTTGATCGAGTGGGTTAAATTTAATTCTCCGAGAGATTAAAGGCAGAATAATATCTATTGTCTTTGCGCCTTCAAACATAACCTAAAATTTTTTCAGCGTGTAACGTCACAATTTAATTAATAATTATTTTTAATAAAGTATAATTTAATTAATAATTATTTTAAATAAACTAAATTAATCAATTATTTGAAAATAAAATTTCGAAATTTATTTTTAAATGTGAAAAATTTTTTTTTCTGTTTCAGGTATGTGTGTAATCCAGTGGCTTATATATATATATATATATATATTATACGCGAAATGGAAGTTCCGCCAGAAAGTGGCAAGGAAGACCCGAGAAATCCTAAGTAGGATCACGAGGAGTTAATAGTACAGAGGGGTTCCCCTGATCGGAAACCTAAACCTAAAGTGGTTTCTTCCTTCCCTCTTGAGTCACAGCACCTTTATTTTTTCCTTTCCAACTATATATGTTAGCGCCTTCTTCTATCCGGCTTGAAAGCATTTTTTGACACATGTTTTTTTTTTCTTACTTCTTTTTCTTCACTTGAAGAAATTCCATTCTCATAACACAACAACCCCTCTTTTCCAAATCAGAAAATATTCGTCTGATTCAAACCGACAACTTCCAGAAGAATACGCATATTCCTAATTCACGCGGAGGGGAAAAAAAATACAGATAAATTCTCAAAAACATTGGTAAAAATAAAAAAAAAATATAAAATAAAATATTTTCATTATAAAAATTTCAAATTTTAACTTGAAATCAGAGAAAAACAAAATAATATTTTTCTGTCAAATCTGGAATAAATTCCATGAAATGAAAAAATTCTAACAAATTTTAGAACTCATTCATGCATGCTCTATATAAATGTTTCATGTGCAAATAGCCGTTAACAATCTTTCTCTCTCTCTCTCTTGCGATTGAAAATTGAGAAAGTATAAAAAATGCAGTGCTTTCCAGTATTATAGAATTGAATCGATCAAATTCTCCGAGTGGAATTGGATAACAATGGATAATGAAATTGGATGGTTCATTGTCGAGAGAGAAAGAGGCATATATACGTTTTATTATCAAAGAAGAGAAGTTCTCGCGTGCACGCTTCAATGTGCTACCAATCACGTCAAGGCGTATCCATATCCGCAATAGTTTGCAGCATTGAACGATTGGTGAATAAGGGCTTTCATCCCCCCCCCCCTCTCTCTCTCTCTCTCTCTCTCTCTCTCTCTCTCTCTCTCTCTCTCTCTCTCTCTCTCTCTCTCTCTCTCTCTCTCTCTCTCTCTCTCTCTCTCTCTCTCTCTCTCTCTTTACTACTTGGTTGCACGCGGTAATAAGTGATAACTCTCCTTTTGCTCCAAGAACCACTAAGATTAAACCCAGACTTTCCAACCAGCTTCCACTCTGCAATAAAGAGATAAAGGAATGTGTGTCAGAGATTACTTAGTTCCCTCTCGTCTCATAATTAACTTCACCACACTTGGATTTGCATTTGTGCGAGACTCATTTTTTTCCCGAGATTTTTTTTTCTCATCATCACTGTCACAATTAAATTTGAAAAAAAAAAATTTACCTTTTCCCATGATGCATGAAAATGTTCGAAAAATCAATTTTTAGAATTTTCATGTAAAAATACAATTAGTAAATTTTACTATTTCGGTATAGTAATTATTTCTTTTGGCAAAAAATACGCAAAAGTTCCGAACAGTTTAGATTTTACTTTGTAAGTACAGTAAAATTTACTTTGTAAGTATACGGAGAGAAATTTCTAGGAATATTCACTATGCTGCCACCTGAAAATGAGTGCAAAGTAAATTTTGTCAATTTTTACTATGCTGCCTTTACAAACTATAATGCAAAATTATAGAGGCAGCACAGGTAAAAATTGTCAGAATTCACTTTGCACTTTACTTTCATGTGGCAGTACGGTAAATATTTGTAGAAATTTCTCTCCGTATAAACAGTAAAATTTACTTTGTAAGTATAGAAAATTTACTTTCTAACTATAGTAAAATTTACTTTGTGAGTATAGTAAAATTTACTTCTTTCTTTTTGTGTAACTGATTTAATTTGAAATGGCTATTATGGGTATTTTCCCCTTTTCATTGTATGTATATATATATCTTGTTAAGAAGAGTGAATTGCTTCGGCTAAAATCACAGTATGTCAGAGGCATGTATATAATAGGAATGCCAGTCGCTTCTCACTTGCGCATATTGGAAGCACCCGTGTAGTTATTGCATCCAGATACGATAGATATACCCTATTCAAACCTGTTCTCAATGCAACGTTAGAGCAATTCACGTTCCGGAACCAAAACTGAATACGGTATTAGGGTGGCAGCGGTTGTTACAAACTATATGTATAGTGATCTCTCTTGTCTAACTTGAAGGGTGCGAACGTAATTGTAATTTCAAAACCCTTCTTTCATAAAAACTATTTTTTAAAATGATTTTTAATTCAATGAATATTCCAAAAAATTAAAAACATACAGTACTTAATGAAAATTGATTTGCTAGTCAATTTCTGATTCTACTAATCAATAATTAAATTATAAATTAGCATTAATTTTGAAAGGTTTCATTTATTGTAATTTATAATAATAGGCTAGGGATTTCCATTTTGGAATCACAAGTATATAACTGGTGAATGTTATTTCAGGATAAGCTCCGAATAAACCAAATGATTGCTTCTAAATCGACTGGTTTGTGGATTGGACTCTAGAATTTGCAACTAGATTTCAATGTAAACTCTCTTGAGTTAATTACAATTCGACTGATTTACACGAGAACACCCCTTTTGCGAGAGAGTGAGAGACTCGTGTCCCAATATAATGAGAGTCTATTCGACTCCCCTAGCTGCGCAGGGGACACAAAATATCCTGTCCCATTAATCGACAGTCATTTGTATCTTGTGTTAGAGAGAATAGAGAAACCAGAGCTTAAGGGATACTTTTTCTCAAAAAATATTTTTTTTATAAAATTTTTAATTAACCATTACAAATTATGAAGAACAATAATGAAAACTAATTTAGTAATCGAAAAATGTAAATTTAAAAAAGGTATAATTGACATTACTCCTCATCTCGAAACCTGCTTGACCATATGAAGAGATGATTCTAAGTTTATGGAGGAGGGTTAGCAAGTCCCCTTCAATGTTGCCCTGGCGATTAACCTCAGACAGGACTCTTGAACAGTATTACCACACGATCAATAAGAGAGAGAGGGAGCTCTATTCAGTTTTAGGGTTTGCTAATCCATCGATTTTTGAGATTCTCTAAGAAGCTTACAAGAAAAAAAAAAAGAGAGAAATTCTAACAACAAATCTCTGCCAAAAAATAAGAGTTTATATTCTCTAAAAACGTATATTTCTGTATTTTTACGCGTGTTTGCACTATTCTTTTGAAAAGGAACATTTATTTTTTTACTGATTATTAAAGGTCCGAACACCATAGTTCGTCTACCATAGCAACAGTAACTATGGAAACCGTTACCATAGCAACCATTAACATTCCAACGGTTATCAAGGTAACGAATTCCATAGCAACAGATTCCATAGTAAATGATTCCATAGTAAGGGATTCCACAGTAACGCATTACATAGTAACGGATTCTACAGTAATGGATTCCATAGTAAGGGATACTACAGTAATAGATTCCATAGTAAGGGATTCTACAGTAACAGATTCCACAGTAACGAATTCCATCGTAATGGATTCCACAGTAACGGATTCCACAGTAAGGAATTCTACAATAATGGATTCCATAGTAAGGGATTCTGCAGTAACTGATTCTACAGTAACGAATTCCACAGTAACGCATTACATAGTAACGGATTCTACAGTAATGGATTCCATAGTAAGGGATTCTACAGTAACAGATTCCACAGTAACGAATTCCACAGTAACGGATTCGACAGTAACTAATTCCACCGTAACGGATTCCACAGTAACGGATTCCATAGTAACGGTTGCTATTGTCATAGTTTCTATAGTAACTAATGCCATCGCAGATGTTGATATTGTAACGGATTTCAATCAACCGTTACTTTGGAATCCGTTACTGTTGTTATGGTAACCGTTTCTATGGAGTCCGTTACTGTTGCTATGGTAACTTTTACTATGAAATCCGTTACTATGTAAAATAAAAATCAGTAATTTGTATCAAGAATTAATCATCTTTTCGTAGAATTACTTAACAAAAAACACAAACATAACCTAAAATTTGTTTTTATCTAAGGTCCCTTTCATCGTGAAGGGTCACAATATATAGACAGAGTGATTTTTGTGTTCCGGACCCCCTAAAAATTTCTTTTTATTTCATTTTTTTTGTTTAAAAAACGAAAAAAAAAAATTTTTTTTGATGGTCTAGAACATAAAAATCACCGTGTATATATTTTTGTGATTATAAACGATCAATTACCTGTATATATTTAGTACAGTACCATAAGACTGACATGATTGGAAACTGTATTCCTCTATTGTAATCCCATTTACGTCGTATTAGTCTCCATGTCACCCTGCAGCAGCAAGCAGAGCCTGCAAAATTAATCTCACACATTGCTTGTGTGTTCCGATCGTTGTTGATAATTATTGTATATCGTCCAATTCACAATTTTCAAATCCCCCCCCCCCACCACCCGTTTTGACTGTTATTAATTTCACAAATTTGTCATTTTTCATGCTCTCCTGCAGATGAAATCAAATTGAAAACGATAATTAACAAATCAAATTGGTAGAAAGGGCAAAATGAATAAATCAAAATTGAAGGTCGATTAATGTCCGCATTTTTCATTTTCAATATATAGAAAGTAGAAAAAGTAATTTTTTATTTTATTTCATTTAGAATTATTCTCTATATCACGAAGAAAAATGGAATAATGAATAAAGTAACTTTTACTATTTTAAAACTAAAATAACTGTCCGCAGTTTCTAGCATTTTTTACTATAGAAATAATAAAATTTACTATTTCCGGAATAATTTTTACTATTTTTGAAGTTAATTTTACTATTTCTGAAGTAAAAATTGACAGAAACTGCAGATAGGGGGTTTTACTTTTAAAGTAGTAAAAGTAACTTTTTTCATTTTTCCATTTTTCTCCATGTGTCAATAACTTCTTAGCAATTATTGCTATATAAACGAGAAAACGTGATATTCACTATATAGTATAATGATTACATTGTGCAACGATTTCAATTGAATGTGTCAAGATTGGGATCTTAAAATTACCTTCCAAGAATTGTTTCTCTCTGTATATATTAAATAGAGGATTATGAACTACTGATTTATCTCCATATATAACACCATGTGAAATCTGATGTATTTACATTCACCTTTAAATATTAACTTTCAAATGTCATATTATTTTCTAAAAAAAAAAGAAAAGGGAAAAAAATGTTTTAAACTTTTCAATAGAAGTTATACCAATTTTCGATACGGTGAAACATTATACTACAGATGAAAACAGGACATGCTAATTTCTCCCTAAAGTATATATGTATATATATATGTATATATAGTCGACCGTTGAAACCTATTAGGAGGAAGAAACAACATTTCATGACAGAGAAAGAGAGGGGAAGCTGTGCGAATTAAGGATGCGCACACGAGGAGAAGAATCTCTTGCAAGGGGTTGCTGACACGGATGCGGCTGTTACCTCTCGTAAAGCCTGATGCGTGCTGACACGCGGGGTATACAAGCGGAGAAACATGTCCTTCCCGTTCATCCATTCCCTTCGTATCCCTCTTCTCCTTCTTCTCCTTTATCTTCTCTTTCTTCTTCTTCTTCTTCTCTTATATACGCTACTAAAAACCAACTGCACTGTGTGCGAATAATTTATTGAACCTTTATCTATTTACGCGACAAAATTCGATGCCAATCTTCAATACACCATATAATCAATTTGCCCATCGGGAAAATACCGCGTCAACTCACGAGATAAATCACTACTGCCATTATGACCATAAAAACTTTCTCCCTGTACCATTATTTCCATAATGAATTCAACGATAGTGCACTCAGATTAGCTACATATATATATATATATATATATATATATATATATATATATTGGTTGCATTCGTTAATGTCGGTGCTTATATTCGAATATGACTTTCATAATTCACTTATAGCTCGACGAAATGACCATATAACATCATCTTGAAATGAGAATTAAAAGATTAATTTATGAAATATTCTTTAAATTTCCTTGCTACAGCAATATATAAATTTAAAACGATTATTGAAGGGTTAAATTGTGGAACGAATTCTTAAATTATATGATACGGTAATTGAAGATACAACTCTCTATATATTTAAAAAAAATGAGATTCGAAACAGTTGAAATTTGAATCAATTTATTTATATTTCCATTGAAATTCAGTTATAATTCACTGAAAACTGATAGGATTCTTTATTGATTGAAATAAATCAAATCTGCTTTATTGATAAACAATAATGCAGATTTAACATCTGCATTACCATTGATCGGTAAAGTAGATTTGATATCTGTATTATCGTTAATCGATAAAGCAGATTTTATATCTGTATTATCGTTAATCGGTAAAGTATATTTGATGCCTGCATTAGCGTTAGTCGGTAGAACAGATTTGACATCTACATTATCGTTAGTCGGTAAAACAAATTTGATACGTTACAATCAGTAAAGAATTCTACTAATTTTCACGACAGGGAGAAAAATGAATTTGCTAGGTTTTAGCTATGATAAAAAATAATTAGCTAGTACAGCAGAATACGTTAATTATAAAAGATAATTATTATCTGTATTAGCTAACAAGGTAAATGTCAAATCTGCTTTCCCGACTAACAATAATGTACCTGCCATATCTGTTTTACCGACTAACGATAATGTAAATATCGAATCTGCTTTACCGACTAACGATGATGTAGATATCAAATCTGCATTATCGTTAGTCGATAAAACAAATTTGGTTCGTTTTAAAACATAAAAAGTTTTACCAATATTTAGTGAATTATAACTAAATTTTAGTGTGAATATTACTAAAATTATTCAAATTTTAATTGTTAGTGATTCAAATTTAAAGAGTAATAAAGTGGTAAATTTTACAATAAACAAAGAATGTGCGATGGTTAAAAGTATTTTGTCACTCTCCACGGTGCGAAAAGGACCTTAGCTTCAAAGAAATTTTAGGTTATGTTTGTGTTTTTTAAAGTGATACTGCCAAAAGATCATAATACCAATCAGTGCTGTTTAAATCTTCATTAAATTCAAAATATTCCTAAAAAAAATTCGATTTTATGAAATAAGAAATGAACATTTAATCATCAAAAACAACTAAACATAACCTAAAATTTCTTTGGAGCTAAGTCCCCTTTCACCGTGGAGCGTCACAATATATACAATAATTGAGAAGAACGTGACGATCAATTTTCACTTCACTATTATTTCTATTTCAATTCACGAACAAACAAATTCGTGTCGGCAATTTGTCATCACACGTTATCCATAACTGTCATCTGAATAATCCTGAAAGAAATTTGACAAGCTACAAATTTATTCTCCCGCCTATATATATTTACTCTTTCAATTCGTAACTTATGAAAATAGCTGGATTTTCTTTTATTCACCCGCAGTAGCAACACATACATGAATCATGTGATCCATCTCTATTTTCATATGTGAAAGCAAGGCCAGTAAAATAACTCCAAAAAAAAAAAACGAAAACACAAGAGAAAGAAATCTCTCCGAAGTAAAGTATTTGGATTGATTTACGACAGACATGGATGGGATCGAATCGAAGAATCACGAAGAGAGCGTGAGGTCATCGTTCTAGGAGAGTATAATGCCTTGAGGCTAGATCATCGACAGGAGTGAAAAAGAGAAAAAAAAAGAGAGAGAAAGAGATGAGGAGAAGAAGAAGAAGAAGAAGGGAGAGAGTTATCTCAATGTCAGAAGTTGTTGGGATAAGTAATCCCGGTGAAATCGAAGCACATTGAAAAGATTGTAAGTGTGAATTAAGAGGCGAGTTGAGCGCCACTACGACGGCATTCCACGAGGCTGTAAGTCCGTTGCATCGGATCTCTCTTTCTCTCTCTTATATTCGTGTTCGTGCACGAGCACGTGCACGCGAATTCGATGTGAATATACACAGTACAGCGGCAAAACCATGTCTTGGAACCACCCGTCAGAACCTTATAGTGCCTTATAGTCAATACACAGCGGCCGCAGTAAATAACGCGCGTAGCCTCTTGCCAAGCCTCGGACCTTCTTCTTCTTCTTCTTCTCTTCTTCCACCATCGTCGCGGTTAACATTCATTATATATGGCTCGATAAATCACCAAGAATGGCAAATTTATGTGAAAGTCAAGTTAATTTTTCTCCATATTTTTCAGGGCACATTTCTCAAAAAGAGAATTGCTCTTTATCTAGAATCAGAAATTTCAGTTTTGTTCAATTTTCGATTTTGTTTTCAATGCGGAAAGAAATTTTTACAGTTTTAATTCTGATTAATCCAAACCATTTGGTGATTTTAAAGCATCTGTACTGTTGTTTTAGTTTAGTACAGTTAAGTATAGTATAGCTTAGTTTTAGTTTTAGCCATACGGATGTCGTGGTAAGGCTGTACAAACAAAACAATAGGCAATAACCTAATAATAGGCTAACACAATTTAAGAACAGATTAGAATTGTTATCTGTTCCTAAATTATATTAGCCTATTATTAGGTTGTAATTAGGTTATTGTCTATTGTTTTGTTTGTACAGCCTTACCATGACATCCGTATGACTAAAACTAAAACTAAACTAAAAGTAAGCTACACTAAACTAAACTGTACTAAACTAAAACAACAACAGTACGGATGCTCCAAAATCACCAATATAATATAGATTAGCCAGAATTAAGGCTGTAATAATTTCTGATAGCGAACACAATTTGTCTAACATGTTCTTAGGTTGTAATTAGGTTATGTTAGTCTATTGTGTTGGCAGGAAGTTTAGAAATTATAATTCCTAACCATAAATATATGTACGTCTCTGTATCTCCATACAGAAAGTAATAGAAGAGAAAACGTTAAAAATGTTAAGAATTCAAGTATACAATTTGAAAATTTTTGAAGACAAACAAATTAATGTTGTTGTTTTTTTTTTTTGGTGGTATTGTTCTATATGAAGTTGCGCTGAACTAATCCAGGTCACGCAAACGCTAAACGGTTAAGAAACTGCAAAAACCCGTTTGATGGGTTAGCAAACAGTAGTGCGAGCAGCAGAGGCTCCACGAAATCGAGAGTACGATTGGTTTCAAGTAAAACCAGTCAAACGAGAGTGCCTATCTTGTGTATAGGTTGTATGGTGAATCATGTTTCTGTTTTGCGACGAACTCGCTTTCAAGAGCGTGTTGTGTGTGTGTGCGTTCGAATGCAATATCATGCTCGCCGTTTCTAAAAACAAGAGGAGCAAATATATATCCATTAAATTCAATGTGCGCGCGCGGCTTTTCCGGACGAAAGCGCGCTTACTTAGCTGCAATGCGGTTGGCACCACAAAAGGTTTCACCCGCACCAGTAATCAAGTTGAGAAGATTTCCTCGTCAAGACGAAATAGAAAAAAAAAAAAACTTCTTTTCAACAGAAAGAGAAAAAAAGAGCATTTCCTATTCTATACGATTTTAAAAGAAACTCAAAAATCACTTTTGGAAACTTTAACTTTAAGTATACAGCCACAAGAAAATAATGAACTTTTTAACTTTTCAAAAACTATAATATGACAAGAGACCGCAAAGCTGACAGCAACAAAAGAATTAGGTCTTGAAATTTTTAATATAAAAGTTACGATTCAATATGAAAGTTTTAAAATTTCTTTCAAAGTACAGGATAATGTAGTGTGTGAAAATACTTAATAATTATAAGAAAATCAATAAATTAAATTAAATTTCATATATATATATATATAGAAACAAGTAGTAATAAAAGTCAGTTTTCAAATTGATGCGTCTAGGAGACGTATCTATAAAACTTCTTATTGTGTGACATGTAAAATCCCGAGTTATAACATCAATATTCATCGCGTGGGGTTCGAATATACCGTGATTGTTACTCCAACTTGTAACCGCACAAGACTCAAGTTATCAAAGTTATATTCTACTTGGAGTGAGGAGGGTAGGGGGGGGGGGTGGATTATAGCATGTCCAACCGCGCAAATACTGCTCTCCCGCGCGTTCATATATAATTTGAATTGTTCACGCGAACCTGAGACGATTAGTTATAAAGATCTATATAGATTTAGCAAAGATATAGAAGTTTCCCTCTACTGAACAAAAAATAATAAGAAAAAAAAAAATAATAATCTTAATGGTTACGAAAATAATTTTCTGAGCATTACAACAACAGTTACTATAGTAATGATTGCTATACCAACGGTTTTCAAAGAAAAACGTCACCATAGCAACGAATACCATACTAACTGTACCCATCATAGCAATAGTTACTACAGTAGCAGTTACTATAACAACGGTTTCCAAAACAACCGTCACCATAGTAATGATTACTATACTAACTGTTCCCACCATAGCAACGGTTACTACAGTAGCGATTACTATACCAACGGTTTCCATAGCAACGTTTACTATACTAACTTTTCCCATCTTAGCAACGGTTACTATACCAACGATTTCTATAGTAACCGTTGTCATGGAAACCGTTACTATAGTAACTGTTGCTATGGAAATCGTTACTATAGTAACCGTTGCTATGGTGGGAACAGTTAGGATAGTAATCGTTGCTATGTAAACCGTTGTTATGATGGGAACAGTTAGTATAGTAATCGTTACTATGGTGACGGTTGCTATGGAAACCGTTGCTATAGTAACCATTGCTATAGAAACAGTTAGTATAGTAATCGTTACTATGGAAACAGTTAATATAGTAATCGTTGCTATTGAAACCGTTGATATAGATTTAAAAAAAAAATTTAAACATAAATTTTCATAAAGATCAACGTGCTTGTTATAAAATGAGAAATTGATGTAAATTGGGTCAAATAACTATTGGTCTTTGTGGTTTATTAATGTGATAATATTAACTATCATGTAAATAAGTCGAAAGATGAGAGAGAGAGAGAAAAGAGATAAAAATCCGAACACCCACGGTTTTGACGTTGTAACGGGAGCATTTAAGTCAACGCGATTGTTAAGGTTATATAGCAATCCAAGGAGAGGAGAATAGCTCGCATTTGCCAACCTACATAAAGATGTCTCATTAAACCGCCCTTCTTCTCACTCCGAATTCCCCTTCGTCTGACAACGATCATCTTGTCTTCTCTCGAGCCAGTGTTGTATATATATATATATATATATATATATATATATACAAGCGGGAGATACAGGTTTAGACTCTCTCAGAGCTCCAAACAACCATCATTGGTTTCTTTTTCTTTTTTCTTATTTTCTTTTGCCTGCAAATTATACTAATTGCCATGGCCTTCTTCAACATTTTCGCGTGATTTCGCTTAAATCTACTCTCTCTCTCAATTTTGATAATGGTTGGTGTTTGTTATTTTGGTTTCAGAAGACGAATAGAAATTGTATATAATAAAATTATGATCTTTTAATATTTATATTTTAGAATTTTGAAAAAGAAACGAATAATACAAATAGAGAGGAAGTTGTTATAAAAGTTTGTAAAAGTGGTATAAAATAATTGTTTTTTTTTAGTGGCAAAAGTGGAGAAGCAGAAATCGAAAGTCATGCTCTGCTGTAACGTTAATTAAAGGTTTCTGCGAAATCGTAGTTCCGATAGGGAATTACGATGAGTAGACGCTCACTATAGTGTATTATATTGCGAGCATTCACCGAAGCATCATAAACATGAGCCTCGTCAAATCAATTAAAAAGCTTTCAAACACCTTTATTCGTAATTCAAACTTTTTCAATTGAAAAAAGTTTATAAATATCTTCAATCTTTTTAATCTTTAGTTATTATAATGCCGTTTTCTGGGTTAAATTTTAAACAAATTAAACGAACCGATTTAATCAGCATGGAGTTAAAATTTAACCCAAACGGTTAAAACGGCATTCAAAATTTTTGTGGTTTCAATTTTCAATAAATATTCTTTTTTTATTATAACATAATAAGAATGTATAAATTCTTTTCGTTTTCATAAATTTAACAATTTTCTAATTTATCATTTTTTTTCCCTCTCCTTCGCCAGTCCACTTTTAATAATTGAAATTCCACGAGCAGCTTAAATGGAAAATTACTCAAACGGCAGGATGATTATTTAAGAAAGGAATTAATATTGTAGGCAAAAGCTGAGATACAAACTCGTATAAATGAAGAAGAAGAAGAAGGTAATGCGTGAGTTGGTGACCTTGAGTCACGCACAGCAGCTAAGCAAGGAAAGAGAGTGAGAGAGGTAGGAGGAAGGAAGAGGATAAACAGGAGACCAACGAGAACATACAGAAAAGGAAGGGAGACTTAACAAACTCTACATAATATTGCGTGAATATGTATCCTGTGTTTTGCTCTGTTGCACCACAATGTGGATCAGAATTTTATATATTTATTTCACTAGGATCTACATATATATATAATTCCTTGGATTTTTCCCCTCAAAGAAAAACCCTCTGGAAAATCCTTGGCTTTACCTCTCAATTTCGTTATGGAGAATGAAAAAGAATGAAACGGAATATGGATTATCCCATTTATGTGATTTGATACTATTTGCGTTTTTACAAACGCTTTTCAAAAAAAAATATTACGTTTTCCATTTACTAAAAAAAGAAATAGAAAAACTCAAATGGTTGTCAGTAATGGTAGGATGTAAAATATACAAAACGCTGCCACTATGATTATATGAGGTTCATTTAGATAAGAGGGTTGGCACTTAAGAATGAAACCGTGTATATATATATATATATATATATATGCTCGGGCTTGATTATCTTTTCGGAAGACTCATCCATGTGACGATTCTTCTCCTAATGCGAGTTCTTTTGTTAATCCAAAAATTTCTGATAAGAAAACTTTATCCGATGCCGCTGCTAAAACTAATTCCCATTGAATGTGTTTCTTTTTGTGTGGATATGCTTTTTATTTATATGTCAACTTCTAACGAGACCTGATAATCCCTAATCGCGAGTACCGAAATTATTATGAGAAAAGAAATTTAAGAACATATATATTTAACTAAAATTTATAATCGAATTATTTTTTGTTGTAATATAGAATTTCTAAAAACAATTTAACAAAGTGTCAACAAATTTTTTGTAGTTTCAATCTAATTTTAATTGGTACAATCAAAAGTTAGTTGTTTTAATAGAATTTTACTAACAACAAAAATTTGGTTGCTAAAATCAAGGATCGGTTGTCCCAATCAAAAGTTGTATTACCCAATTAGATTTTAGTTGGCACAACAAAATTTTAGTTGAGCTAATAAAATTCTAATTGGCACAACTAAACTTTTGTTGCCTCTATCCAATTTTAGTTAACACAATAAAATTTTGATTGTTCTCAAAAAATTGTGATGTCCACAACAAAAATTTTGGTTTAGCTAATCAAATTTCAATTGGCAGAACCAAATTTTGGTTTTCCTAATCAAATATTACTTGGTATAACCCAAATTTGATTGTTTCAATTAGAGTTTAGTTGGTCCAACCAAATATTAGTTAGTACAACAAACTTTTGGTTGAGCTAATAAAATTTTAATTGGCACAACCAAATTTTTGTTGCCCCAATCAAATGTTAGTTGACAGAACAAAATTTTAGTAGGACAACCTCAATTCTGTTGTGCCTACTAAAATTTTGTTCTGTCAAACTAACATTTGACTGGGGCAACAAAAATTTGGATGTGTCAATTAAAATTTTATTAGCTCAGCCAAAATTTTGTTGTACCAACTAACAATTGATTGGGCCAACTAAATTTTAATTGGAACAATCAAACTTGGATTGTACCAATAAAAAATTATTTAAGTATGGCTACTAAATTTTGTTTAGATCAACTAAAATTAAATTCCGATCATCTTTTTGATGATTCAGCATGACTTGTAGATCGTTACATAATTTAAATCCGAATCTTTTATTTAAAATTCTCCATACTTGAATCATTTGGCATTTATGAAATCAATTTTATCTCTCAGTTTTTTTTTTTTTTTTTTGATCAAAGAAAAAAATCCCTGTGCTATAGATTTCTAGGAAAATAGATATTGAACTCTAGACGGTAAAAGGGACAACATATATGTATACATTAGTGAATGCGATTTCGGCGAAATGTTTTGGTGCTCTGACTATAAATCCCGCGGGGGAGCGTGCCGTGTAATAGAATGACGGAATTCACGATGAAATAGAATCGGCTTGTTATTAGCACGTCCACACATAACTTGAATTCAGCAATGTGTGTGGTCATACATATATATAGTCTCACACAGTGTGGCCAAGGATATTTATGGCCTTATATAGCGACTGTGTCCTATAATTTTCTCGTTCCACCCCAAAAAATAAAAATAAAATAACTCTTTTCAAGTTTACCGACTTGTTTTACAGTCACTTCGATCAATATTATTGACGACTTTATATCTTACTTCCTAGGAAGAATAATTTTTTTTTTTTTAAATTGATCAACTTTATAGGGTCATCATTATTTATTATTCTTGAGTTTATTACTTGTAAATGAGCTTATGGGGGTAGGGGTTTATGTTAAGACTGGTAAAAAATTTTGCCGTAAATGTTATGGGGAGATTTTTATAGAGAAGCTGGGAGGGCGAAGATGACAGGCAAGGAAGCTGATGCTACTGTCAGTTAATTGGGCTAATGAAGTGGTGTGGATGTAGGTTTCCTGATGATGAGATGTTGCCTGGAATAATTCAGATGTTCAAGAGGGGTTTAGGTAGATTTCACAGTCAGGTTTAATCCATGTCGCTCTTGATTGATGGGGTCATTAATGTGTCAGCTATTCCGATGCTTTCGAATTATACCACTTCAAGTGGCTTTTCGACATTATGTGCTTCCTAATATTGTCTATCTAAAATGTATTATGCTCTATTAATTTTTAATCAATGATACGCTTATTCAAATCAGTTTCACTTATTACACAGGTTCTGTAACTGAAACATTTGTTGGCATCGACAAAATTTTGGTTGAGCCAATAAAATCTTTACTGCCTCGGCAGAATTTTGGTTGTTCCAACAAATATTAATTGGCATTCGTTGCAATTTGAAAAAGATGAGAAATCCTTGAGATGAAATAACTAAGGTACAACCTTAGTTTTTTTTTTCCTTAGGAAAGCTCCATAAATATTCTTATGCTGGTAAAGTAAGTTGTTGCAGGTGAGATTTTTCCTCTTTTTTTCGCTTCTTTATCATCTTCTATGTTGGGTTCTTAGAGAGTTCCTCATCCTTGTCATGTGAAGGACGCCCGAAGCAATTTTCACGTTTGATGGTAAGTATTTTATGGTCGATTGAGCGCCACTGGTGCGAACGAACGAGATTCCTTGGTATGGAAGGAACGATATGGGGTAGTATGGTATATGGTACTGTATAGGGTGTATAATACGTACGTATATACAACAGGAGAGAAGCAACTTTCGAGTTATGCTCCGGTCGTTGCTATATAGCCGTGTCAAGGTACACACTCGTGTGCAAACAAACACGTGCACGATACTCGCACCTACAAGGTTGCATACATGCCAACCTGATCTCGCCTCTTTGTCTATAGGCCCTCTCTATCTCGTCGTCTCGCTTTTGTAATAAAACGATTTACGCCTTGGTGAGATGCGCAAGGATGCTTTGAACGCCTCCAGCCACCTGGTCGCAAAACGATAACTCCATTTCTGATTTTAGATATTGCTAGATCATTTTCAACTTTGCTCATATACATTGATTTCATTTGGCACTAAAATTAGATATTAAATTCAAAACTGAGGAAATAATTTTAAATTACAGGAACAAATTCCATGAAAATTATGCTGATTGACACTTTGAGAAACTTGATGTATACAATTTTTTTTTTTTTTGTGAAAAGGAAAATATTCAAAAGGAACTGAAAAGGAGAATGATTCAGAATGAATGCACCATTGAAAAGGATATTCTTATAAAGATTATATAATCATTTAATGTATAATGATTGCCCACAAGGATTCGACTTGATTTAACTTCTCAATTTCTGAAGAATTTAACTTAATGACAAAAGTGTAAAATTACATACACATTAAATGCCTTGGGCTGTAAAATAATTTACATTCCAAAACAAATAAAAATAAAATACGTTTACTTTTAAAACTAAAATTATTGAAAATCAGCCAATTTATGTGGATATAAGATATTATTTTTAAAATTATGCTATTAAGGTTAAAATTTATTCGAAAGTTTCTTGTTTTTAGTTTATACACTAAAGAAAAAGGGTTTAATTTTGACAATAATACGTTTGGTTGGTATTTAAGCAACCATTTTTTGCGTCAACAAAATTTGACCAACCAAATTCTGGTTAAGACAACAAAATACCTTCTTAATTCTGGTTGTGTTCCTTCATATATTTTCCCCAATTATTCATTATCTAGTATGAAACACTTGCTTTAAGCCACTAAATTCAATACGATGCACTAATCACATTCGACGAATTTCTTCTTCATTCATATTTTTTTCTCATTTTGATACAGATCTCATAATGAGATGCAGCAAAAATGAGTTCAGTTTTTTTCTGTGTTCTGAAATAGTAAAAATTATTCCGGAAATAATAAATTTTACATTACACCTTTTAACAGTCTTCAAATTAATTATCGAACTTTTCCAATCGCAATTTGATTTACAATAAAAAAAATAGAACAATTAATTAATACAATTTAATTTACACTTTATCTGAGAATCATGAGAAAGAAACTAATGTTATAGTGAAGCTGTATATAGGGACGTGACATGTGTAGATTGCACTTGATTAAAGAAGAAATAGTTTCATTTTTTTTTTTCTTTTCAAAGGGAATCCTCGGCCTTTTACTAAGTAAACGCGCGTTAAATGAGTGCGGTGCAAATAAAATATTTGCCCTCTGGGACTTATTGATCTTTGCGGTCTTTATGGGGAAAATGCCTCTCTCATTTGTCGACTCAGCGAGAGAGGAATTCTATCAATAATTATTTGCTCTAATTGCAGCGTTTATTCATTGCTCTTTAATTGTGTCATTTGAGCGCTTGATTCATAGTTATTCCAATCGATTAATTGGTGAGTTATAAAGGCGCGTAAGTTATTGAGAACGTGAGTTTATATTATTTATTATAACACTTGCAGAAATTGTCTTTTATATAATAGACAAAAAAATTGGGTTTCTTTTAGAATTTTCATTTAATAAAATTTCATTATCTACAATTTTCATTGAGACGAATTTTATTTTTTCGAAATTATTATTTTGCAAAATATATAATTCGAATAAATAAAATTCGTCACAAAGAAAATTGTATCTAATAAAATTTTAACGATTTTTAGAATTCATGCGTAGCATTAAAAATTGTTTAGAAAAATTATTATTCCATTAGTTTCAAAATTGCAATATGAATTCAAAACCATTTTCCAAAAGACATTTCAATATATTTCTCGCAAGCAAGTTGGCAAGATTACAGATATTTCAAGTGATTTCAGAATCTTCCAATAAATTTCAAAAGCTTTTAAGAGAAATCAAACACTATATATATATATATATATACTTTCTTGGGAAATATGGATTTATTTTAAAAAGAGTGATTTTTTTTTAATGGAAAAATTAATTTTGTATTGAAAAAAATGAATTTTTTTTTTAAATACAAAAATTAAGTTTTCCTTTTTTCAGGGGAGAGAATTTTTTTATCTCATTTAATTTATACAATTAACTGTGAGTGTTTTATAGTACTATAGGGAAAGAGATATTTTTTTTTTTACCGCAAAGATAGAAAGATTACGATTTCGTATTGGAATCAAAGAACGAGGAGTGTCAATGCCAGATAAATGGCCTAACGAGACGTGGAATCGTCATCGCGGTGACATTAAAGTCTGAAACAAGTCTCTGTAAATGCTGTTCGCGTAACGCGATAATCCGTGAGACCAAAGTCGGCGCACCATATAACGAGACTTGCTTAAAGAACATTTCCCCCTCCCTTCCCCCCCTCCTCTCTTTCCTTGGCGACGCTCGTGAATCACGTGATCGATGCGCAATGACCCTTTGTTAAAAGTCTCTCTCTCTTTCTCTCTCTCTCTCTTTAAGAAAGGCCAGTTTGATGCCATAATGGCTATGGACTTCCCTGTGTAACGTGTCAGACCTGCAGACATTTCCCTGGCAATTTATGGTTACAAAGTTGTTGCGCACACATACATATACTTTTCGCAATAAGTGAGATAACACCGACGAATATAACTTAGCCAAAGTCATAGGGAGAAACACTCAACTCACTCACTCACTCGACGACATGCAATCATTTCTCTTTATATCCAATATGAACAAAAAATAAACTTCCTTAAGTAATAATTCAAAAATTATTTCTTATATACTTTATCTAGATTGTTAATTCTGTTTTGATCTTTTGTACAAACTTGTTTTTTTTTTTTACTAATCAATATCAATTTGAATTTTTTTATAGTCTCGAAAAAACTTGTCCCGTCAAATTATTTAAATAAAATAATAATAATAGTATTTTTTAGTAAAAAGATATGAATATTTATGACGAGCGTTGAAGAAAGGAATACACAATTCCAACGACCGTTATGAAACGCAATTGCGCTTGCGCTATTACAACTCTGTCATTGGTTGAAAAAGGCGCTCCTATTTAAAACGCATATTTATAAAAAAAATCTTTAGAACATAATTTTAAAAAATTGTAAATGTTTTTATGTTTAATTATGTTTTTTAATAAATATTAATTTTTATGCATTTTAACATTTATAATTTTTTTTTTGTTTTCTAAACATTTTTTTTATAATAAAACATTTTAAATAAGAGCGCATTTTTCTACCAATGAGAGAGTTAAAGTAGCGCAAGCGCAGTTGCGTTTGGTGGAAATTCTTGGCATCATTCAAGGTACCTAAGAAGCAAATTTTTAGGTTAAATTTGTAAAAGTTGTACCTTAATTAAAATTCTTTTTTAAATCATCTAAAATCAAAATCAGTTTTTATTGAATATTTCGAACGCAATAAAGGCGTAAGCAACAATAATTTAAATTAAAAATTGGTCCTCTGTGTACTTTCATTTCAAAAATTACAAAACATAATCTACAATTTTTTGGTTCTTAAGATACCTTTCTTTCTCGTTTTTTTTTTTTTTTTTTTTTTTTTTTTATTATTTTATTTATTTTAATGCAAAAAAAACTAAATTAAACGTAAAACAATTTTAACAACAAAAATTATGCGATGAGCGCGAATGAATTTTATTTTCTAAAATGCACCACCCTCTTTCTCTCTCTCGTCTTTATCGGTTCGCTTTTGCAATTAAACTCGTAAATCTGCAAACTAACGGCCGCGCGCGATCGTTCCCCCTTTAGCGCCGAACAATAAAGATAAACGTAAACATAACATACGAAACACTATAAAGCTGACATAAATTTAATTTAACGATGCGTGGGGCATAATGCCCCGTTGACTATATGGGTCTCATTTTTCTCATGGGCCTAACGACTGCAAATTTCCATCATTATAACATTTTAAGTAAAAATAATAAATTTTAAATTAATATAATAATAATATTAATAAAAAAAAAAATAATAATTAATAATAAATAATAATAATAATAATACCTATAATAAAAAAATGTTTTTTTGTTTATTATATGATTATTATTGTTATTATATTATTATATTTGAAAAAAAATGTATAATATCGCACGTAAAAATAATTTGATTTAATGTTCATAAGAAAACCCTAAGAAATTGTCACGATTCCCTGTTCTTGATTGCTGTGCGCGCAAAATTTCTATTCCCCAACCGCAACAAAGTGGCAAAGAACAGTTGACACTGAAAATGATTAATGGCCTTATGATGATGTTGGATTGTTTTCTTTCTATACTCGTAGAATTAATGACTTTGTGCGGGGAAATAATCATCTCTTGAATTGATATTAAACGAGAAAATAATTTTAACGTTTTAACATATATGTGCGCCTATTTTTTTTTTTTTTTTTTTTTTTATTCCTTTTTATCCTTACAATGTTTATCCGTTGAAATTTATTTTCAATTATATTTTATTATTAATCTGATTTGTGTCAAATGCGATAAGAATTTATTTATCTATATATTTGAAATAATTGATTGTATCTATTTTTTTTTCATTAATTCACCCTAAATGGATTAATTTATATTCTAATCGAAAAAAATACAAAAAAAAAGTATTATTTTGACAAGAAAATTTTTGTAACAATTTTAACAAATATTATTAACAAATATTTATTTATTTTAAATAATTATTATTTGAGTCAACTAAATCATATTTCTTGCAAATACAAAAATTAGTTCAAATAGAGAGATTATTTAATTCAATTTATTTGGTTATTCAAAAGTTATTTAGTTACTTTTCGCTGTTCGAGATGAAAATTTTTTTTCCTAATATAAAATAAATATTTTAGAAAATTGTTATCAGAAAATAGAAAATATTAAAAATTTATTTAAATTTCCTTGAATGAAATTTATTAGTTTATGCAAAAAAAAAGTCTGCAGGTATTAAGGGAGTCGTTTTACTAACTAATTTTAAAAGGCCCCTAAATTAGATGAAACCTTGTATAGCGCGAACCTTCTAAATTTGCTCGGGAGTTCATAAATTATTGTGCTACTGAAGTGTGATGGGTAGGAAGGTAATCTCCTTTATTCCTAGCCATTTACCACCACTGTAAATCACCCTGACATTTACGTTGATTGAAAAAGTTGTCTATTTGTCAAAAAAAAAAAAAGAAAAATAGAAAAGGTTTTTTTTTACCTTTTTTTCCGGTGTTTCTTCAATGAGGTCTATAATGAGAAATATTTTTTTTTCTAGGTGGCGACACGACCTTGGAGCCCAAATCAGGGCAAAGTTCAAGAGATGACAAAACTCTGTAATCACAAGAGGAAACTTCTAATGCCCGCAACAGCAGCGAGTCCTGTTGCATCGACAACCCCTATTGTTTCATCATCGACGGCGCCAGCTGGACCTGTGATTCCTAATGTTCACGCTACCGACGATGCTCCAACTTCAACAGATAAAACGAAATCAGGTAATTATTTGAACTATTTCAATTTATTACAGATTTTTTATTTAAATAAAATTTTGTTTCAAATAGCCAAAAAAAAAAAAAATGTGTTATCAAAAAAATTGTACATTTGTTTTAAAGAAAACATTTTCTTCCCAATGAAATAAATATTATTTGATTCAAGGAAATATTTATTTGATAAAATAGTAAAGTAATCGATTATTTGAATGGAATTAATTTTCCTTTTTCAGTGCAGATTTTTTAATGATAAATTCTTTTCATTGCAAATTTTTTAATTATCGTATAGATAAAATCATCATCTTTTTCCAACTCTTGTGGAGTAAATGAATTGTAACCATCATAACAGAGAAAACTTTTCTTAATTGTTTATCCGATAAGTCAAGAAAGATCGTGGCTTTAATTTCACAGTTTTCTGGAATCATAGTATATATATATATATAGTGCTCATACAGAAGTGGAGGATGAGAAGGACTCGAGTTTTCTCGCCACCTTGTGCTGGATGGTTAGAGGAAAAGTACGTTGAAAGAGAGTAAAGATAAGAAAAAGAGACCAGTGCGACGATGAAACTCTGCTAAAAGTGTTGAGGAAGATGGGAAGGGGAGGGGAGGCTTCTCGTCCACCCCTGTAATAACGTTACGAAGCGATGAAAGTTTAATACTGCTCTCACGGAAATTTAATATCCTTTTGCTCCTCTTATTTTTCTTCGTTACCCCGCAGTTAGAATTATGGATGATGAATAGGTAGTAGTCGGAAAGTGGAGAGAGAGAGAGAAAAAGGAAAGGTTGCTCGAATGAGTTTGAATTGCTCGCTCTCTATGACTTGAAATGAAACTGGGGAAGGGAAGAGCCACGAAGATGGGACAAGTCAATTAACCAAAACGTTAAACTTACTCGAAAAAAAAAATTACGCTTGAAAGCTCGTATATGGAAGAAAAGTCAACATTTCTAGTATTTGATTTGAGTTTTAAAAACTTGGCACATATCGAAAAATGTATACCACAAATATCTTATCAAATATTTCTTGGCTCCACTCAAAACTACATAAATCAGATTGAATAATCCTTAGAGAGAACAAAAGTTGAAAAATACAAGTAGACATCTCAATCTCTCTTTCCTTTCCTATCTCTTAGAAAAAATTCGCCAAGACACTCGACGATTGAATGGACACAAGAAAAGTTTTAGTGCGAATTGAGAAAACTGTTGCTCATATTTTGTCAAACTATCGACAAACTTTTTTTTCTCCCAGATATAAAATTGGCAAAGTGTACATGGATGGACTAAAAAATAAAATAAACTGTTTTCTAAAAACAACTTTTCGATCGTACCTCCATATAAGGAATTACTAAAAAGTTTTCCACAGAGAAAAAAAAATCATTATAATGGTCGAGAGACATTTATTCACCATCGGGTACGTGCGAGCCAACTTTTACTGGAGAAAGACCAAATGTTTCACTCGAGAATTTCGAAACGAGGGTTGGAGAAGAAAAAAGAAGAAGGGAAGCGTAATCATTAGGAAAAAAAAAAAAAAGTCGCCGGGAAGAAAAACGACGAGATTGCGGTATTAGCAACGGCTCTTGCGGTGGTGGCGTCACCGACGACGATGTCGGCGTCATCCCCCTTTTTTTCCGACCAATCTTCCACCTTCATCCACTCTTTTTCTTTTCTTTCTTCCTCCCTTTGGATCCGTTAAACTAGCGATAATAATATATATCCCCGAGTCTTTGAACCATTCTCCTTTTACCTCCCTTCATCTTCCACAATCTACAAAATCCTATGAAGATTCTCACTTTTCTCCAACCAATTGATTTTCTCAATCCACCTTCGCGATTCATCAATAACCTTTTTTTCCTTAATCATCATCGAAAACAAATTCTTTTCATCATTATAAAAAAAAAATTCTTTCCGTTAGAAGGATAATTGTCTGGAAAAGTTTTTTCCCATCGAATCAAAATCGAGGCATTGTATTTCTAAGATTACATTCTTGCAAGAGACCATTTCAAGTAGATGCACCGCAGTCGTGACTCTCGCGATCAATCACTTGAGAGAAGAACAAGAAGAAGAAGAGGGGAAAGAGAAAACTGGTGCGCAAGACCGTTTATAGAGAAAGAAAGACTATATGCACTCGCGTCGACAATGTCGTGACTCTCCTGCGCCATCGCTTCATGATTCCCATTTTTTCCCCCAAGATTTCTGTTTATCCCATTAAAATATTCTACGAAATAATAAAAATTATTTTTCTCTCTCTCTCTCAAAAAAAATCGAAACCCCATCAAAAAATTCGAGATTAATTAAAAATAATTTATAAATACAACCACTATGAAATGTTTTTCTGTTCTCTCATAAATTTTTCCCAATTATTCATTATCTAGTATGAAACACTTGCTTTAAGCCACTAAATCCAATACGACGCACTAATCACATTCGACGAATTTCTTCTTTATTCAATTTTTTTTCTCTTTTTGATACAGATCTCATAATGAGATGCAGCAAAAATGAGTTCAATTTTTTTCTGTGCGGCGACGCGACCCTTCAGCAATAAAAATACGTCAGCAGTTGGCTTTGGATTAATTCCAGAATGCGATACCCATTTCCGGTGGAAACCCTCACCATCTCAAATCGAGGATAAGAAACTCGAAGGAAGTTTGATTGCTGTCGGCATTCCCTGGAAAATAAGATTTAAGACCAATTTTTTCCGTGTGCTATTATCAAAGCCGGTTCAGATCTCTATTACAAAGCGATATAACTAATTTTCAATTATTTTTTTTTCATTTATTTGAATTCTTATCTTTAAAAAAATCATTATTCCTTATCATCGTTTGAAAATTTATGAAGCATTTTTGGAAGATCTGAGAGCTATTTATCTTCAAGGTGCTTTATTTTATCGAAGATGGGTTGTAAGAACAAACCTAGGATAATATCATCTTGGGGAAGGGAATTTCCTCTCTTTCTCTCTGTGCACTTCATCCCCCCATGAAAGCTCGAAGGAGACCAATCGGTCGTCGGCTCGTGTCTTCTTATCGCCCTGACGATCAATAAGTCCCGGGAGGAGGAAAGAATCCACTCACTATTCGCTACCTCACCGCGAATAGTGGAGGTGGTAGCGGTGATGCTGAAGGCGGTTTTTGAGAGGAGAAGATACGTTGATAAGGGTTAATTTCATACAAGGATATGAGCACCGTTGAACCTTATGAAGAAAGGCTGCAAGGAGAAAGAGGGATTACATGATCCTACTGCTGTCTGATTTTGATTCCTGCGCGCGCTTTCTGCGGCTGCGCTTTGTCATTCAACTCTCAGTCCACACTTCTCAAAGGAATGCTTTTCACAATTCACTAAAGAAACTTTTGCCTCTCTCTATTCGATTTACTCAAATTTACTTGTCAAAAAAAAAAAAGACGGAATTGAGTTATACAAAAAGAGAATAAAAAGTTTACGAAATACTTCATTAATCTTCCATATATGCTCTGACCACAAACCTCTAATTTTCGAATGATGATTGCATCCTTGATGATGAATGGTTTCTACTGGAATGGTAAATAAAACTGAATGAAGACGTTTTATAGCTTACAATTAGCAAATCTAAATGGTTGTTTTTATAACCGGAATACTTTGAAAAGGAAGAGGAAAAAAAGGATTTTCACTAGAGAAACATCATAGATTTACGTTTCTTACTTTAATGATCGGTAATGGATGTAGAAAGAGACTACAATGATGACAATTCCCTTAAAAGCCTCGAGTTTATGGCAACAGAAGCCAGGAAAGTATAAGGGCTTTTATACGGTACTAACGGAGGAATTCATTAGTGTCCTGAGTTATCTTGTCTCCTCGCGTTAGAGAATAATTATCTACTTCATACTCACATATAAAAGAAGAGGAGGAAAGATTCCTCCTCCCAGAACTATTAAAAAAAAACTTCCCTATCCCTTTTTTTTACACACCGATTTTGAATTGTTAGAAATAAATTATTTATTTTTTTCTCTTCTTTCAGATGGCTTTAGCAAGAAAAAGAAGAGGAAACTGGGAAATATGGGACCACTTTATCCAGGAGGTCCTGTACGTTTCCGTAACGTAAATTTGGACCAGTCAACACCAAGTTCTGGCGATGAATTCGCAGAGAAACCTGGCTCACAAATTGGTTCTACAGTTAACACCACTGGACCATCGTTTCTCGACGATCCCAGTGGCTATCTAGCTCAGCAAACAGCTCTTCTAAACAGCACAATATCACGACAAACGGGCGTCAGTAGCTCACAGGTCACGGTACACAATTCAAAATTACCACAAACAACATCAAATTCTCATGTACCGACAAATGTTTATCTTCCACAACCAAAGCCTTCCTCAATCACTAGTCCCACCAGTTCGCGATGCTGCGACATGTACGACAACAATAATTACTCATCCCGAGTATACAAAAATAATCCAACATCACCCGTTGTCGTTCACAGCAGTATGACCCCAAATTCAGGTAGCAATACCAGTGATTCCGATTCATCGCAACGTTGCGTATCGAGTGGCGATACGCAGGACCTTTACAAATATCAAAATCGTCAGTACATGTTACATTCCGATCAATGCGAAGATCCGATCTCTTCAACTTTTAGTGAGAGATTCTCCGATTCGAGGCCAATTCAAGGGGGAACCATTAGTACAAGCCACGGATCACCGATTGGTACAAACAGTCCTGAAACTCCTACTTCTCTAACCTCTTGTATTTCACAACCTGCAACACCGCAGAGTCTCATTTCCTCCCAACCATCAACTCCTCGCAGTTATTCCCAACCTCCCACGCCTCACTCTCTATCTGCTGGCCAATCTTTAACCCCGCAATTGACTCCCCAATCTGTACCGCCTCAATCTTTGACACCTCAATTGAATCAATTAGCACCTCAATTGAATCAGTTAACACCTCAATTGAATTCTCAGTTGAATTCTCAAATTCCACCTCAATCCGTATCCTCTACTCCACAATCTTTACCTCCTCAGTCATTACCTCAAGGACAACAGCCATCTCAGTCTTCGATTTGCACCTCCGAAAATCGTTCGGCAACGCCCTGTCAAATGACAAACGAAATGTACCAATCTTCCAATTACACTTCCGTCTCGGAAGTCTCAAAGAAACAATCGAGGCATTCTCTCGAAGGCTATCAACCACATCCTCACACTTTAAATCCAGGAACGAGATTGCCAATAAACTACAATGCCTCGTCGGTTATTACAACAATGGCAAGCGGACATACTGTTAGCAGTAATACCATCACTTCTGTCCTAGCTGGCAGAGCCAACACAGCTACCGTTTCCGTAAATACACCATCTGGAATTCCAAATCCCGCGATACCGAATATCCTCTCCGGCAAGACTTCGCAAGCCACTCAACAATCCGTCAATGTGCCATATACGTCAGCGGCTCTTTATCATCAGAACTCAATTCCAATTGTCCATAGTCAGCCACCAATGACCGTTTCCAAATCTCCTTTGGAAATGGTTCAGAGCGTCGTTAGCAGTATTCAGGTTCCTCAAGCGAGTCCGTCTTTGCAACAAAGTCAGAATCAAAATCATCATCATCAGCAGCAGAATCATCAGCAACAAAACCAACATCAGCATCAGCAGCAGCATCAGCAACAGAACCAACATCAGCAGAATCAACACCATCAGCAGAACGTTCAGGTTCATAATGTATTAACATCCGGAGGGATTTTAAAACACTCAGTAGGCTCAACCCTACCACCGGGTCATATTTTAGTATCGAGCGGAGGACAACTAATAATGGCTAGCAATGGTTCTGGAATTGGTGGCGTTATGGCGCCACCACCACCGAAAATAATATCCAATTCAAGTGCCATGCCTCCATTATCGGTGTCGCCAATGGTTACCAATGTCACCGGCGCTGTTAGTCAAGTGATACCAGCCGTTGCCCAACAAGTAATTGGCCAACCAACCGTTCTTGTCAATACAACAATTCAAACACCAGTTCTCATACAACCCGGCGTTATGACAATGGACGGTATCAATCAAAATGTACAAATTCCCCACTTAGCCGTTGCCACCGGTAATGTTCTTCAAAATGCCCAATCAATTATTGATGCAAATCAAGAAGTCACAAGGAATGTAAATCGACAAAATTCCCTCCTCTCACCCGAATCAGTAACTAAGAAAAAATCCTACAAAAAACGTAAAAGTAATTCCCAAACAGTTGCATCAATGTTACACATTGCATCATCTCAACAAAATACAGGTATGCTGATGCAATCGCAATCAAATTTTGCCCAACAAAATTTCCAAACACAAAGTCTTGGTGGACCAATGCTACAGGCGTTGACTATCGTACCTGGTAAAGGTGGAGCACCCGCTCAGCTAGTCATGAATGGACAAACTGGTGCAACTTCACAATTCAATACCCAACAAATAATCACCAATCCACAACCAACGCAACAAATTAATCTCCTTCAACCAGTTAATTTACTCAATGGTACAACAGGAATGGTACAAAATTTCCCGACAATTCAACAGTACATTGTTCCTGGTTTAGGAAGCATGGTCATGTCTGCCGATGGTACTGCAACACTTCTACAAGACCAAAACATGGGAATGCAATTACAAATACAAAATGTAAATGGACAAAATGTCCTCACACCAGTACAGAGTCACAGTGGAATATTTAGTCCAAGTCAAAGTATCCTTGCTGCTGGACCAGCGGGTATGGTGATAAGAGCAGGACAAGCAGGTGGTAAAATTATACAACAACATAGTCCCGGTGCACAATTTCTCTCGCCAAATAGTGGACAATTTCTCGTTAATGGAACAACTTCATTCAATAATCAATTGAGTCCAATTTTAGCGAATGTTAATCCAAATCAACAGGTAACATTCAACACTGCACAAGTGCGTCCACAAAATATTCCAAGTCAACAGAAATTTATACAAATGAACGGACAAACCCTGATGGTACCATGTGGTACAACGCAAAATATTGCCGTGTCATCGGCACCAAATCAACAGAATACAACATTCGTTCAACAGAATACAACAATTGTTCAACAACAAACAACAATGGTGTCCAATAATCAAATACCTAATTTTCAATCAACAGCAACGAATAATGGAGCGAGCATTGATCAAACAATGAATTTGGATCATAATCAATATATTTTGAGTGCGGGAATGATTCAAGGGAAATCACCATCGCCAAAGAGTACTGTTAATTCACCAACATCGGATCAAGGACTGGAGCAACAGCAACAATTTGTTCTTGCCAGTAGTAGTACGACAGTTTTGGAAAAAGCAGGACAAGGTCAACTTTGTCCACTGATGGCAAGGCACTCGGTTTCAACGCAAACGGCTGGCAATCAGGCGAATGTTGCACAATCAGCGATGATGAGACAGGGATCACCTCCCGATACAACGACACACAGTCCAGGGAATAGTCAAAGATCCAACAGTCCTGCTGTGGATACCACTACCCATGGTGCTGCTTCGCCTGCACCACCGATCAACACCAGAAATCAATCTTATTCTACGGTAAAGATTAATTATTCCTGTGCAATGAAGTTAGCAACGTTTTGTTTTTTTCAAAAAAAAAAAAAATATTTTTTGCACCAATTTTGTTTTTTCAAAAAAAATTATTTTTGTACCAATTTGTGCTGCAAATAATTTTATTTTTTAAAATAATAATTAGGACATTTTTACGTTCACGGACCTCTTCTATTTGAAAAATAAATATACAAAACTAGAACAAAAACAAATTATTAGATGTTTTTTTTTTTTAATTTTTGGCCTAATTAATAACAAAAAATTAAAAAAAAAACATCTGTTAAGATATATTGGCTTCAAACAAAAATTTAAAAAATAATACAATTTTCAAAATCGCTAATGTAAATTTTAATTTAAATTCAAAAACGATTTTTTAGTACAAAAATATTCAAAAATTATTATTATTTTCAAAAAAAAAAAATTTTTTTTGCTGAATTATGCTAATCGATCACAAACAGAAACAAACAGCATTTACGAAAAAATCAAAATTTGATTAAAATAACTCAATTTTAAAATTCAAAACCACTTTTTTCATCAGAGAAATATTTCAAAATTATTTTTCAAAATTAAATTTTTTGCTGAATTCTGCAAGCCAAGCACAAAAAAAATTAAAATATTTCCGAAAAATTAAAATTTTTCAATATAAAAGAATTTTAAAATTCAAAAAAACATTTTGTTATTCAGAAATATTCAAAAATTTATATTTTTCAAAAACAAATTTTGTTCTGTATTCAATAAGTCCAGAACAAAAAAAAAACAATCATAAAATTTACGAATAATGTAAGAATTTTTAGAATAATTCAAATTTTAATTTAAAAAAAGTCATTTTTTAACACTAGAAATATTCAAAAATTATTATTATTTTTCAAAAATAAATTTTGTTCTATATTCTGTAAGTTCAGAACAAAAAGAAACAATCATAAAATTTACCATCAATTAAAAATTTTCAAATTTTAATTTAAAAAACGCTTTTTTGACCCAAAAAAATTCAAAAATAAATTTTGTACTAAATTATCTTCTTATAATGAACTATAACAATTTATATAAAATGATTTTAATAAAATGTCCTCCAATTTAAAAAAAACACCTATTTCCAATTCAGGCAGTCTAATAATGCATAAAAATTAGTTTAAAAAGACAAAAATACAAAGAAATTAAATTAATATGGGACGAAAATTAATAAGAATAAATAAATTAACAATGAAACAATATAAATAAATATTAAAATAAAGACAAATTTAAAGAATATAACAAAAATACAAATTAGAACAAGAATAGAAACAAATTTTGAAAAACGAAAATATAAAAGGAAATTATCAAGATAAATAAAATAAGTACAAAAATTATACTAAGGACACAATTTTTTTTTTTGAATTTTAAAATTGAGTTATTTTGAATAATTTTCAATTTTTGGTAATTGTTATGATTGTTTCTTTTTTTTTTGATCGATTAGTACAATTCAGCACAAAATTTGTTTCTGAAAAATAATAATTTTCGAATATTTATGGGTTAAAAAAATGGTTTTTTGAGTTTAAATTTGAATCATTTTGAATAATTAATTATTAAAAATTTTGAAACTTTTAATAATTTTTTTTTTTTAGTATTTTATTTTTGTTTTGGCCCTGTGTTTATTTTCACATAGAAGTGAAATTTTTGTGATTAAAAAAAAATATATAATTTTTTTAATTCGAGTCCTAATTATTATTTTTTTAAAAAAATTTTTTACATCTAAATTAGCACAGAAAATGGTATAAAAATTATGTTTTTTAAAAAAACAAAATAGCGTTTGCTAACATTTTGCAAGAAAAAAAAAACATCTTGCACGTTAATTATTCTTGTGAATATAATTGACAATTTTTAAATATGAAAATATTTGATTTTTTTTTTTTTTTCTAAAACTAATATAAAAAACCAATAATTTTCAGCCAATGGTACATTGTGTATCGAGCAGTGAGCCAGATTCCGGTGACGGGACAATGATGACTGACGAGTGGCGTATTCAAGGGTCAAAGGAAATTCGACTAAATCAAAGTGGTGGCCATCATCAGAGAAAGACATACGTCGAATCAACAGTGACAACTGGGATCCAGGTTGGTAGCCATGTAGAACAGGGCATCCATCAACTAACTCTCACAGATATGCACCATCAGCAAGCCGATACGACACACCCTGAAAACACATACGTTGACTCACAAGAGCATATGGACACATCATCACCAAATCATTCCACTTATTCAGACACAATGGACCAATCACCACAGGAGGAACAACAAAATACGAGTAAAGAAATCGGTGATGATATCTCATTGGAAATTGGTGATGATGATAGTTCGTTGCCATTAGGGCAAAATCATTATCAACCTATCCTTTATAGTAATCATCAATATGTTCCCGATTTGTACCGACAGCAAACATTATTGTCAGACAATGAATATTTAACAACACCAACAATTGCACCAACATCACAGACAGAAAATTTTCTTGATATCGAAGAAATACCAAATGAACAAATTCAATTAAATTCAAATGAAACTAAAATCTTAGAAACACAAACCTATGACATTCCTTATTATTCCGATCAAGTTGAAATAACAACACCCGAACTCTATCCACATCTTTACAATTATCGTTCTGACACTAATGAAATTGCTGTCGTTGATTATCAAACCGATAATTACAATTCTTACGTTTACAATAACATTGCCTATATCGATCAACGAAATGACTACGAAGACAGCGAATCCTCCTCGGAGGATTAGAGTTTTCTTCGCCAAAAAAAATTCGCAAATTATTGCATTCATTTTTTTAAATTAATGAAATAAATTCGCAAATTATTCCATTAATTTTTTAAAATTAATATGCAATAATAATGAGCACGAATGAAAAAAAAATTACTTAACCAAAATTAGAGTCCAGTGACGCCTGCATAATAATCCCAGTTAAAAAAAAAAAAATAACGCTACGAAAAAAAATAAACCATGTTTTTCACGTGTTAATATATTAAGTTTGTAATTAATTTGTATTTATAATTATTCGCTATTCACGTTTTAAAACGCGTGAAAAATATTTACAATTATTCATAATTATTATCATTATTATTATTATTTAAAAGAAAAGAAAAAAACGTATATACATTGCAATAAATGTAATTCGTGACGACTTAGTGTATTAGATGCTGAATTCGAAATTTAATTATGAAAAAAAAAAAAAATTAATAAATTCTTTGCTGAAGATTATCCTTCTGATAATAATTCTTAATATTCGATTCTAAATCCTTGCCATGAGCATGAGTAATCAGAGTTTGAGAATATTGTTCAGTCTTTTTTTGAAATTTCGAGTTGCATGCAATACGTGCTAAAAAAAAATATATTTTTCTGACCCGATTAAAGGTGATTGAAAGAGAAATCAAATTATTTAAATTATATTAGTGCAATAAGTGAAAATTAGTAAAAAAAATTAGTCCAAATTTGTGAAGTGTGCGAATAATTTTTTGAGTAGAAATTTTTTCATGAAATTCACGTTTTTTTTTTTTTTTATTCAAAACAGGGATTGAAAAAAAAGTTAATTATTAAAATTTAAAGATAAAGTTATTTTTTATAAATATTTTTTTTCTGAACTAGCAAAATTCAGTACAAAATTTATTTTTAAATAATAACAATTTTTGAATATTTATGAGTAAAAAAAGCCTATTTTTGAATTTTAAATGTAAATTATTTTCAAAAAAATTTTAATTTTTCGTAAATATTTTAATTGTTTCTTTTTTGTACTGGATTAGCACATTTCAGCACGAAATTTAATTTTGGAAAAATAATAAATTTTGAATATAGGACACATAAAAGACAATTTTTTTATTAAAAATTTTTAAATACAATTCCATTTTAAAATTAAAAAAAAAGATGAAAATTGAGAAAAGCCGCATAATTAAACAATTACCAAACATTTTTTTACTCAGAAATATTCAAAAGAAATTTATTTTTCAAAAATAAATTATGCTCTGAATTTTGCAAGTCTGGCACAAAAAAAAAAACAATTAAAATATTCACGAAAAATTAAAAATTTTTTGAAAATAATTCACATTTAAAATTCATAAATAGATTTTTTTACTCAAATATATTTAAAAAAAATAGAAATTAATCTAACTTCTCCCTTGATTTTTCAAATATTTTTTGTTGCGCTTATTATTCCTAAAAGTAACTAAAATCTCTTTCCAAAAAGAAAAAATAATATGCAACAAAAAAAAAATTTTGCATAAACGAGGGAGAAATTAATTTCTATTTATTTAAATAAATTATATATATTTTTAACAAAATTACATAATTTAAAAAAAATATTAATCAAAAGTGGTGTTAAAAAATAATAATGCCAAGCACCAAATTGATTTTAATATTTATAAAATATCAAAAATTTGTAAAATCACGCACAAAAATATTTATAACATTAATTTGTATAAATATTCAAATTTGTCAAAACTGTGCAATTTTTGTTTTTTTATTTACTGTTTTGAATAGAAAAACTAATAAATTTCGAATATTCTAAATATATTGGTACACTTTATAAATTTTGACTCAACTGTAAATTGGTTAAAAAAAAACTTAAAAAATAAAATTTTGTTTCTCTAATATTGTTTCTGTAATTTTGTTTGAAAAAGAAAAAGTTTAATACAATTTAAAATTGTAAAATTTGATTTCACTTTTTGTAGCCAAATCGAGGCGAAATATTGAATTAATAATGATATGAAAAGCAGGGTTCATTGAGACCATTGAAGTTGACGCTCAAACAACCTAAAAGCATGCAATTATATAGTAAAAAGCTTGTGCCTGAGTTGAGTTGTATTTGACAGATCTATACGAAGCAAGCCGAAGGTGCAGTGAGCACAATGAGGTGCGAGGGTAAGGATACCCTCGGCAGGGGAATCAAGCGAAAATTGGACTCCATCCACTCAATGCATTCTACTCTGCATGAAGACCAAGATGGTCAGTATCAGTATTTTAGATCGCAAATTTTCTCATTTTATTTTCATTTTTCATTTTTAAAACGCTTCAATCCACATGGAAAAGCAAAGTCAATATTTTTTGTAATTAATATTTTAAAAATAATTATTTTGCCTCCAGCATCCATGAGAAGCTTTTTAAAAAATAATTTATAATTTTTTCTTATTAATCCATTTGGCTGTATCTAACAAATATTTATTGCTTTATATTTTATGGTAAACTAGTGCGCACATAATTTTGCTTTATTTCAATTTTAATATGTGTAGATGCATGCTCTACTTTGGATTAAGATTATTTTTCTATCTCTTGCGAGTATAAAATTTTCTGCTTTTGCACCCACATACTAAAAAGCGAATTGGTATTCAGAGGGAATATTTTCAAATGGTTTGAAAGTATAATACACACGTTTTCATCGAAGCATCGGGATCCTGATTTTCAAAGAGAAAAATTTTAATGCCATATCGATTCTCTAAAAGCGTTTCTAATTTGGCTTTTTTTTCTATTTTTCTTTCCGCCAGACAACACCGCAATGAAATCAAAATTATTCTTCTTTAATTTCAATTTCCCTAAATTATTATTTTATTTGTATTTAACTTTTTTTTTCTTTTCTATTTAAAATTATTTTATTTTCCACGACGATTTGATAAAAATTATTAACGAAATTTTGGAAATTTAATTTTTTCAACCAATAAGAGGAGACAAAAAAAAATATATTAGTGAAGAAATTCGAAACAAAACGGAAAAGCAGTTTTGTCTGGATGCAAATATCAAAACAATTAATGGAAAGCACAATTAGAAAAAAATCAGAGGCTTGCAGAAAAAAAAAATTTTGCACATATTCGCACCATTATTAACAAGTTTTTTTTTCGAAGGCAGGTAAGTGAGCTGGAATTATGATGTTTATTGTGTATCGAAAAAAATGCAATTAAACGTTGACAACGCTTTGGCAAAAAGGTAATTTATATTAATAAAAAAAAAAAAAAAAAAAATAATTAAAAGTGATTAACGTAACATACGCAAAACTGTAAATAATTGTTCATTAATAATTTTGTTTTATCGCCTTGACTAATTGGCTGTCAGGTTTGTTAATACATCGACAAGTTTTCTCATAAATGGGTGACTCACGTGACAGCTTGAAAATGTCGTTACAAATTTTATTCACATATAATCGCCATAGGGATGGAAATCATAAATGTATATAAGAAAATTCAACAATTTGTACGATTAAGGTTTTTTTTGAATTTTTTAACTTTTTTTTAACCTTTTCATTAATTTTTGTTTAATTAAATTTATTTCATTATATTTATTTAATTTAATTAATGAAAATAGAATAAACTAGTTATTGGTTCAATAACCTTAATTATTGTTGCATGATGTCCCATTCCATTTTAAAATTACATTGTTTAAAAATCGCAAATTATAAAAAGTAGTCGTATTGATTTAAAAAAAAAAATTTCTTTATCATTTTAAAATATTCAATATTTATTATTTCATTTTGATCTAGTTGCATCAGAAATAAAATATTGAAACAAAAATTTTTTTTTTACCAAAAGCATCAAAATTTAATAAAATTTATAAATAACAAATTTAAAAAAAATAATAATATTTTTTTATATTTATTTTATTTTTATATTTTTCTGTATAAATAATTATTGTACTTTTTTTGATAAAATTGGAATAGTAAATTTTTCTCAAAAAAAATTATTTTTTTCTCAATTTAATACAGAAATGAGGAAATAAAAATTAAAAAATAAATTTAAATTTTTAAAAATTCAATGCTACTACTTTTTTAAATCATTTTTCACGGTTTTTTTTTTAAATTCACGCACACACGTTGCTTTGTTGCTATAGAAATATCACCAATCGCTAGAAGTTAAGTCCATCCTTGTATACATTAATTAATAATTGTGTTTGGGTCGTTATTTAATATGGGTTTTGTTTTATGTGAAGATAACCAATTTTTGTTTCTAATCGAAAGAAAAATTTTTCAGTATATAAAGAAATCAAAATTTTCAAAAAATGTTTACAATTTTTTTGTCTCTAAAATATTTTTTATTATGATTAATTTCTGATTTTTTAAATAATTATTTGTATTTAAATTTATTAATTATTAATTATTATTTTATTATTAATTAAATTTATTACAAAAATAAAATTTACAAATATAGAAATGTTTCAATAATAATTGGTAAAACAGAAAAAAATGTATAAATCGAAAATAAAAATTTTTTTTGAAAAAGGAAATTAGAATTAAAAAGTATTTGGTATTTTTTTGGTGAAAAAATACCAACAGATGGGAAGTTATCATTGGTCGGCAAATTCTCTTTCTATATTCAAATAAAAATCGATGAATTGTAATTGAAATTTAAAAAAAAAATTTGCTGAAAATGAGAAAAAAAAATTGTAAACAAATTTTGGGATTAAATTTTTAATGATAAAAAAAAAAAAAAAAAAAAAAATTGAGAAAATTTATTTTGGGCTCTCAGTAGTACCCTCCAAGGATGAGGGAGATGCCGCGAAGCCGTGGAAACTTGAAGTCGGTGAAGTGGTTTGGGGTGCAGCTCGGGGAAGTACAGCCTGGCCGGGAAAGGTTGAATCATTAGGAGCACCAGGAAGTCTAATCGTTTGGGTTCGTTGGTACGGGGGCGGGGGCAATGGCAACAATCTCAGTCAGGTCGATGTCAAGACACTGAAATCCCTCTCTGATGGCCTAGAAGCGCATCATCGCGCACGAAAAAAATTTCGAAAGTGAGTCCCACTGAACCCTCGAAAAAAAAGAAAAATTAAATTCAAATCCCAGAGCGAAAAAAGAGATTTAAAAAAATTTGTCCGCAGGCTAATGACAAAAAATTCATTTTTAAAAAAATATATTTAAAAAATTTAAAAAAATTTTTTAAATTTTTCCTCTATATTTATTTATTTTTAAATTTAAATTGAAAATTAATAAAATCTACTAAATGAGAGAATTTTTTTTTTATATTTGATATAATAAAAAATCCCCAAAAAAAGACCAATATTTTAGATTTAAAAAATATTGATTGAAAAGTGGAAGATTTGAAATTGGCAAGGTTTTAATATTAGCAAACCAACAGCCAATTACAGTTTAGTAATAACTTTTTTGAAATCGTTAATATTTTTTTTTTCTATATTTTATCTGGAATTTTCTTTTTAAGGTGACAATTTAGTCCTTCAAAAATGTAGAAAACAAAGCTAATTTTAATTCTTTTTTTCTAATTTTATTCAATTATTATTGCATGATGTAGTTTGAATTTTTCACTTTTAAATCTCAAATTCTATGTTTATTCTATTTTTTTTCACTATTTATTTAGTTTATATTTTAATAACAAAGAACTGATTTTTGTCAGAAATAAATTATTTATAATCGAATTTAAAAAAAAAAATTTTAGTTGATAAAATAAAATAACTAACAAAAAATTAAATTGAAAAAAAAAAATAACGAGAAAAATCAGTTCTTGAAAAAAATTATAGAAAAATGCAAATAAAAAAACTTCACAAACAATTGACGTCTTGTCATGTGGTTATAGAAGTCGTAAACTGAATATGCAATTGGAAAACGCCATCCAAGAGGCAATGGCAGAACTGGACAAGGCAAGCGAGTCTCGGACAATTTCGAGACAAGAAGAGAAGATCAAAATGGTGAATAGCAACGGACAAGGTTCTAAAGGGTCCAAAGCAATCCCTTTAATAACAACCTCGTCCAAAGTCGAGGCAAGGAGGACGAAGAAATCCGCAGAAAACTCCACAAAATCAGAAAAGAAACAATACCGGTGACCTTCAAAAAAAAAAAAAAAAAAAATTGTAACCCGGTGATGACGCGTCCAAGACGTGACTGATAGATTTATATAATTATAATACCTATTGTTTTATTTTCTCTAATTATTGTCATTCAAATCGTTATCATCGTCATTATCGATCTCATTTTTCTTTTTCTTTCTTTTTTTTCTCATATTTTATTTGTAACTACGACACATCTTGTATATAATTAGGCCTAATATGATGTAAAGGAGAGAATTCCATTTCCCCCCCCCAAAAAAAAAATGGAAACAATACTCACGAAAAATTGTTAATTAAAATCGTCGACAAATGTCAATAATTTTTTTTTTTTTGCTTTGAAAAAAAAATTTCCTTTGAAAAAAAAAATCTCGATTAAAAAATTTTTTATAGAATAAAATATACAATTAGAATAATAATAATAATAATAATATAGTAATAGAGTGTTAATTAAAATTTTTCTTGGAGAAAAAAAATTGTGGTAATTAAAAAATCGGAGATTATTTTTCAAATGAAATATTGCGAGCAATATTTGCAAGTTATTAACATTTATTGACGAATTTAATTTTGATTAGAGATAGGGAGAGGGAGGGGTTTTTATTGTTGTATCATTGTCATGAATTGTAAGATAATATAATAATACTTCGGTGGGAAAAATGATTGTTAAAACTCAATTTTTTTTTCAGTAATTTTTTTTTTGATTTTCAAAATTTCAACGATCTGCTTAGAGTTCAAAAATATTACTAAACTTTTGAATTAAATTAAATTCTACAAAAAAAAGAATCAATTTTACAAAAAAGAATTTAAATTTCCGATGTTGGAAATTAAAATCGCTTAGAAGCATTAATTAAATATATTTTAACTGTTTTTGTTTAAATACTGAAATTAAGAACTCAAGAAAATGAATCTGCAGGTCTTTCAAATTTGATAATCAAAAAATAATTCCGAAAAATATACATATAAACGGGCAATTCAAAAATAATATATATATATATATATGCAGATAATTAAGTTCCTAGATTTTGTAAAATTCAAAAAAAAAAAAATGTCAAATGATTCCTCGCCAAGTATCAAAGTTGTAACGGGTTGTATATATATTTTTGAATAATTGTAAAATTATACGCTATTTCGTTGATAAAGAAACGATTTCAAGTAGCAAATTTATATAGTGATGTACATATTTTAGCAATTTTAATCAGAACATTAAAACAGATTTTTAAAGTGATTTGCTACAACAAAAAATTCAAAATGAAAGTGTATCGCACCAAAAGAAATTTAATTGCGTTTTTTTTTTTTTTTTTTTTTTTTTTTTTTGTTCAAAGCTGTATTAAAAAAACAGATATCAATTTTATAACGTGACTATAAAAAAAAATCGGTTCTACTACAGTAAATCGGTATTAATAATAATAAAAAAAAAAAAGATTTTAAAAGTGATTTTATAAAATGATTTTATCGTAAAATAATTTTATGGAAAAACAAATTTTTATTTAATAACTATTTTATTGTAAATTTTATTTTATTGTGAAACGATTGAAAAGATTCTCGTATTTAAATATTGAATGAAAGAATTTATAAGAAAATTCTGATTATATTTAAAATCTCGAGATTCGCTATATACATATCTTTATATTGCCGATATTAAAATCTGTGGAATTTTCAATACAGCTTTGTACGCATAATAATGTAATTTAAATATTACGTGCGCTTAAATCGTATTAACCTCTATTAAATAGAGAGATTTGTATTACACACACACACACACTTTTAATAGGAATATTTTTTTATGATCAAAGTAATTCTTGTAATGTACAAATTTCCAATAATTGTCCACTCAAAATATAAGATAAAACTCTACTCAAAATATTGATATTATTGGAAATTTTTTCTAAACGAGAAACGTAGTTTACAACGTCCACTCAAGCAAACAAAAAAAAAAATCGTCTCCTGAAAATTTCACAAAGTATTTGAAATTTCTCTTTTTTCAAAGTTTATGAGAATATAAGTGGCTTTTTTTAAAAAAAAAAATATTTAATGTTGTAATAGAATTCATTGATTTGAAAGTTTCATCTCGAGAATTAAAAAATAAAAATGTGTCACTAAGGTAATCTTGTAAAAATCCGATGTCAAAAAAAAAAAAAATCAGCTTTAAGAATTATGAATTTCAAAAATTAAAATGAAATTTATAATTAGATGGAGTGGAATTCGAGAAGACTGTGACTTTTAATCAAAAAGAAAAAAAAGTATTTTGGTACTGCAAACACTTTGAATAGTTTTGTAACAGTAAAGTTTTATACAAACTTTCTTAAAGGAAGGTCAATGCTAATTTGCGAGACTCTGAATCCAAGTTCATAATAATATTTTTACAATTTTACCAAAGCAGTGCAAGAGTAATTTAACAAGAAAAAAAAAAAAGAAAAAAAAGAAAGAGATTCAACATTTCACTGAATCAGTTTCTCGATTTTTAATCCCTGTAAGTTTTATACCACATTTTACGATGTTTTACCATATTAGCAGTAAAATAATAATAATAATAATAATAATAATAATGGAAAAGAAAAAACAATGCATGAGCAAAAATAGTTCAAAATAGCATAAATAACAAAATATCGAATCAATACCGATTTTCAAAATACAAATTTTATGTACTTTCAATTTTTTTCGAAATCTTAAAAAAAACCGAACAAATTTCAAATTATAGAAAATAATTTAATTACAAAGAGACACACGAATATTGCCGAAATTCTGCTTGACTCTCTTATATGCCAGAAAAGAATAATTTTGATTAATTTAAAAAAAAATTGTGTCGAAAAGATATTTTGAGGAATATTTCTTGTAACTCTTTTTTTTAGAGTCAAGAGGAAATGACAATAAGCGAAATAAAAGTATCAAAATCGAATATAATTCGTAAATTCGCTAAAAATATTTCTGAAGTTTTAAACGTTTTTAGTAAATTAAATTTTTATAAATTAATTGATTTTTTATTTAAAAATTAGTTTTTAGTCTTTCTTTTTAAAATATAAATATTTTTAAATTACCTAAATTTTTAATTTTAATTTGATTTCAAATTTCTTTAAAAAGAAAATATTTTTTTGGAAAAAAAAAATATTGTTTTATGCACCAAACATTTTAAACTTCATGAATAAAGAAAAAACTCGAATTGGTAGGAAATTTGTAATTTGTATTTCGACGTACGGGTTTTTGAAGATTATTTCTTAGTTGTTGTAAATACGATGATAATCAATGTATGGGCCCTAAACTTATGATAACAAGTAGTCATCATCGGTACTATATCAAAATGAATCAAAAGCTACGACCTAACACAATATTTTTCCTATTGGCGTTTGACGTTCGTTCACAACCATCTGATTCTTCTCATTAACTTCCTCCCCCCCCTCCCCAAATATTTCAAAAAAAAAAAAAAAAAAAAAAAAAAAAAAAATCAACGCGTTTTTCAAATATATAACTCAACATATCCAATTGTGAATTGTATAAAGAAAAAACAAATTTAATGGAATTTTTATTGAGACTTTTTCGAAGGGACATAATATATAATCAAAAATCTTTTTTCAAAAGGATTTGAATCAAAATTAGTCAAAGTGATAAGAAAATTAATTAAAGAAGCCAATAATTAAAAGGATGTTAGAATTTAAGAATAAATAAAGAAAATAGAAAAAAAAAGTAATAATAGAAAAAGTAAATGGAAAATTAAATTATTAAATAACGATTATCAGGAAAAGGAAATTGATTTTAATATAAACATTTTGAAAATTTTATTCAGCATAGAGAATATTAAAATCTTTGGAACCAAATGTATGTAATTTAAATTGCTCGAATAAAATCAAATTTTATAATTAACCCCCTCTAAAAAAAAAAAAAAAAAAAAATTAAATCGGGAGCAATGTTCTGTGTCAAAAGAATTTTTTATAAAACTTATTGACTTTGAACTTAGTCGACTTTAGAATTTTGAAATAAAATAATTTTCATAAATAGGCTTTTGCTAATTTAATTCAAAAGAAAATTCAATTGTGAAAGATGAAGACTAGAAAAGAAAGAAATAATATTTGTTATTGAAGAAATGAGATAAAGTTGTGACGAATGTTTTTTTTTTTTTTTTTTTTTTTTTGGCTGTAAAAGAAATATAATAACAAGAAAACACGTAATAGATATTGCAGACACGCAAATTTACAGTTAAATATAATACGAATCCGCAATCGGTGGTACGATAGTAAGAGATGATAATTTTATATTTACAGATAAATGAAAAGAAGGTTGACCCTAACCTAAAATTAGTTGTATAAATAATATTGTATTATGAAACTCCTCGCCTCCCTGCTCCGCGATTAGATAAATTAGCAAAGCTACAATTATTTAATATCTGGCATAATATTTATATATAAAAAAAATCTATATATATATAAATATAAATATATATATATATATATATATAAGAAGATAGAGCATGAAAAATAAAAAATAAATGGAAATGAAAAGAACATGGACTTGGGACGCAAGGAAAATTATTGCTGGCCCAAGAAAAATATGAAGCTATGTGATCTATTACAATTAGTAGCTTTTAGCTGTAAAGTTATACTTTATTTTGTAAATTTTGTTTATATGATGTTTGATTGTCGCATAATACTATTGTATGTGAAGATAAGTTAATAAATGATTAACATGCGAAGTTATATCTTGATTATATATTTTCAAAAATATCAAATGATAACCATAGAACATTTTTTTGCAGGTTTTCAAAAAAAAGTAGGCAAAATTTTTTTTTTATTATAAAAAAAAATAATTCCAATTTTGCAAAAAAAAAATTTCTGTTAATTATTGTAACAGCTAATATATAATTTTTTTTTATATAAAAAAATCCCAAAAATAATCTTTTTAATAAAATATAAATTTTTATTGATTTTTATGATTCAGTATTTTTTTATAATTATTTTTACGTATTAGAAAAAATTACTGAAACAATAGAAGAAGAAAAATCGAAATAATACAAAATTTTGTACTTTTAGAGTTGAAAAATTTTTGAAAATTTATTTACCGCCAAATTTTTATTTTCAAATTATCTAACGTACCGATATTTGAAAAGACAGTGAGAAACCGATAAAGGAGATTTTCCTATTGGTAATACAAAAAAAAAAAATAAAATAACGATTAATTTGCGGAAATTTATTTAACAAATTTTACTTTATGAATTGTTGAGAAATTTTTCTCAATTTTAAAAATGTTTAAAAATATAATTTTAAATTTTTCTGAATTTACACAGTTGATTTTCAACCAGTTAGATGGCACAGCAATGCAGAATATTCAAAATCAATATTACAAAAAAATATTATGATTGAAAATTTTTCTACAATTTTTTTTTTTTTTTCGGTAAATTGAATAAAAGAAATTTTTACTCCATTTATTATTAATATTCATTTAGAGGGGAAAATCGCGTTTGATTGTGGAAATTAAAAAAATAATTTGCAAATCAAAAAATTTTTTTAAAGAAATAAATGATGACAATTTTTTTTTGTAAAAAGAAACATATTTTAGAAAGAACAAATTGAAAAACGTATTTCAAATCCCAGATTTACTTTATCGGGAATTTTTTTTTTATCGTTTTCTTTTACAATGAAAGTATTAAGAACATTTTTTTTTTTATGGTACGCATGAAAAATATAAAAGCTTTTTATTGAAAATGGAATTATACGCGCTTAAGCTATAAAGAAAAGAAGATTTTGTAAAATTTTCTTTACCACTTTATAGTTTTCAGTGTGGCACACAATTTTACAAGGACATATATACACTTGTGTGTATATATATATAGTTATCAAAGTAAAATGGCCACGGAAGCGGAAGAGTTTATTAGGGGTAGCCTCTAAACTTTACTAGAGTGACTCATTGTATTCTAACTTATACGATTTCAGGTTTCCTGCTCCAATGACTTTTCAACGGCGTAATTTACCTTTATGAATTTATTATTCCATTATAATTACAAAATTGTTTTCAAATTAATGTAAATATAAAATTTTACTTTATTTATTTTTTTTTTTATTGTAATTATAATGTTTTTGAAAAAAGAATTTATTGCGTAAATTTTTTAATGTTTTTTTGTTTCTTAAGAATTTAGTAGATATATAGTACTTTGTACAAAACATCGTCTTAAAGTGCAAAAGATACAGCAACCGGAAGTGCTTGGTGCAAAGCTACGAAGGAAGTAAAATATACTGTGTTGTAAATCATAATGTTAGCTCATACGTCTTTTTTACTTTTCTACGACGCAGCTTATGAATATTTTCAACTTTTGTAGCTCTCGCTATACTTTCCATCTCGCGGGAAAAATATATTTCCAACTTTTAATATACACATACGTATATAAATAATATATATTCCTAACTATATATTTTATTTTTAAACATATATATATATATACGTCTTTTTTACGAGTTAATATATATTTTTCTCTATAATGTTTTATTTTAAATTATTTGAAAAAATTTATTACACTAAAAAAAAAATTATAGGTTATACACTTACATTTTTCTGATATTGTTCTCCTAACCTCTTTTGGTATTTTTTGTTTTCATAACCAAATTTTTTCCTCGTCCTCCAGATATCAGGAGCGTTAAACTATTTAAAAAAAACTAAAAATTAGCATTCCTCTGCTATTAAAATATACATATACATATTCGAAACAGAAAAGACTTTATATTTACCAAAAAAAAAATTTCTGTCGAAACATTTTTTGAAGCAATAGTCCTGGAGCTTATTTTTCAATTAGTCTTATGAGTTTCACTGTCAATATTACTTTATTAAAATAATTTTTTTGCTTGTAAACAAGAACACAGAGATAAAATGTAACATTGCGGAAAGAAAACGATAAACAACACTTTCAACGGTTGAATTCAAAAAGCAGTCGGTAAGTTAGAAGTTACTCATCGTGTTTTAGTTCCCCCTTAATTCCGTGGCGCTAGTATCAACTTTTGTTGACTGGTATATATTATCGTTTTTTCAATTTTTATTTTAAAATTAATGTAAAAAATAATTAATTAAAGTACTTAGGAGGAAAAACTTGTTTTAAATTTATCTTTATAATTTACATATGACTAAAATATTCGTTGATCTTCTGTGTGATTAGATGAAACTCGTTATGAAAATGAGGTTATGTTTATAAACTAATTGTTTTTTGCTCTTTTATAAAAAAAACAGTTGAATTCATAATTTTAAATTAAATATTAAGAAAATGACAATTGAACTGTGTACTTAAATATACGTTAGTAATTCGAACTTTTGTTCAAACTTCTATTTGACTCGTTTTTTTGGAACAGGTATATTTTTATTATTTACAGAAACTAATTTTACGATTTAATTTTAGTAATTTGATTCACAGAGATTCAATTTTAATAATAACATATATTTGTAAAAACAATAATTAAGAAACTTTTTAATAGTTTATTTGTTAACATTAATAATTTGTAATATTTAATAAATTAACACTTTGTTTTTTTTTCTTCTAAATTTGCTGAAATTTTACGTTAAAATTATTATATTTAAAAGTAAATTTTTTTTTACATTTATTTATTTATTTTCTCCAATATAAAGTTTTACAATTTTCTTTTCCGCAAGCTTAAAAATAAAAAAAAAAAACTTTATAAGAATAAATATTTTTTATATCGACTTTAATGTGACCTATATTTAACATTTTTATAAAAGTTTTATCATCTATTCTTTTTTTTTTTTTTAACTATTTTTATTTTTAGCAGATAATTACAGGAGAATCTTCCTTGGAACGGAAACACGATTCAGTCTCTTTCCTTCTTGTTACTGATCGTCTGTCAAGCTTTACACGAGAGCTGGCACAAGCAGAAGCACTAATGAGCTGGGCATCTCTTGCTCTGGAGCACATTGACGAGTGTCCTGTTGAATTCAACCTCAAGCCACCGCCACCATCGTTGCATTGATGCCTTCTCTCTATGCCTAGAATATATATATATATATATAATATTATGCAAATATGAAAAGTATTCGTGGAATATATTTTTGCTGCAAAATCATAACGAAATATCTTAATTAACTCGAATTCATTAATCAAAAAAAAAATGATGAAAATTTATTCACTGGATGATTTTATTTACGGTAATAATTTACATTTAATTATTTACATAATATTTAATAATTAATTCAAAATAAAAATAGAAAATAATAAAATAAAAACTAAAAATAGAAACAATGAACGAAAATTAATAAAATAAATTTTATTTTATTATTTTCGTAGAAAATACAGATTTATGAAAAACAAAATAAGAAAAAAGTGGATAACTTCAAAACGATTAGTAGAGAAAATTTGTCTTAACCTTGAATTTGTTGAAAATAATTAATTAAATAATTTTACAATGCCGTTTTTTGAAGAAATTGTGGGAGAAACATATATGCGATATGGGGGTTTATCAATAAGACAGGTAAATTCAATTTTTATTTATTTTTAATAAAAAATAAAAATACAAAAATAAACATTTCAATATTAAAAGAAAGAAAATATTTAAAAAAAAAGACAAAAATAATTTTCAAGGCAAAATTAAAAATTTAAATCAATATTTTAATTTATCTCGTAAATATTTATGAACGATATTTGATTATGAAAGAAAAAAAAAAAAAATGGTGAAAAATTGTAGGACGATTGTTCGTACGTCTGGCAAATACCAGCAAAAGAACGATGCGAATGGGTGAAGAAAACTCCAGATTGTGATGCTAATTACGGATTTTCTTACACGCAAATACTGTTTTGCACATTCACTACTGAAAATCCACCTTTATTTATTCTAGGATGTATTTTACTGATACTCTGGCTACTTTACCTTTTTCTAATTCTCGCAACAACTTCCGATAATTTGTAAGTTTAATTTTATTTTTAGAAAATTGGAAAATAAATTAAAAACAGATTTTTTTTTTAAATAAGAGCAGTTTTAAGTTTTTAATTAATTTTTCAATTTATTTTTAATTTAGTTTTAATGTATATTTTAAATTGGTTTTAATTTATTTTTATTTTAGATTCGATTTAAATGAAATAATTTCAAGAAAAAAATCGAATTAACTATTTTTTGCTTTTATTTATTTTTATTATAAAAAGTTGAGCAATAAAATGTATATAGCTTCTGTGATACTAACACAAATCAGTACACAGCAACCCAACGCACACGAAAGTCAAAGTAAAACCACTGATAGGGGCATCGCTCCTGTTAGAGGGCTTTATCTCAACTTTGGTGTACAGCAGGTGTTTGTGTGTAGTAAAGTTTAATTAATAAATAACAAAAAAGAAATTAAAACATAATAAAATGATAATAAATATTTTTTAATTTAATTAATAAATTTTAATGTTTCAATTTTTTAATATTTTAAATTGTTTATTTTCTATTCATTGTCTAATTTTTTTTTTTTTTTTTATATAAAAATTGTTTTTAATTTTAGTTTTTGTCCATCTTTGGGAGTAATTTCCACGGTATTTCGACTTTCTGATAGTATTGCTGGAGTGACAATTTTAGCTTTTGGAAATGGAGCACCTGACATATTTACTTCTTTGGCTTCCAGCCCAGATGACAGTATGATCATGTTCACAGAATTAATAGGAGCTGGAGTTTTCGTCACTGCTCTCATTGCTGGCTCTGTGGCTGTATTTGCGCCATTTCAAGTGCATTGGAAGTCCTTTTTGAGAGATTGCTCTTTTTATATCTTAGCTACCGGTTGGATATGCTATCTTGTCAACGATCAAATTATTCATTTATGGGAAGCTTTAAGTGAGTTGGGAAAAATTTTTTTTTTCAAAGAAGATTACTACATACATAGTTAAAATTTTTTTTCTAATTTAAGATTAATAATAAAATATGAAATAGAATAATTTTTAAATAATTTTTTATTAATTTATTTATTAATAATTTGTTTTTTAATAATAATATTATGAAAAGAAGATTGCTACATATATAGTTTAAAATTTTTTTTTTAATTTAAGATTAATAATATAATACAGGCCTCGGATTATACGACTTTTTTCGACTTATTTTAATAAAACGCGACTTTTTCTACTTTTTTTTTTACAAAATTGTTAACCAAAATTCTTCATTAAATTAATTATGTTTAATAATTTTAATCAAATTCTTCACAAATTCAATTATCTTAAACTAGTTTTCAATTAAAATTTTTATAAAATTTAACAATTGTTTACAATTTTAAAAAAATTAGCAAAATAAAATTACCAAAAATTTTTGATTCAAATCACTTGAAATTTAATTATTTACTAAAATTAATAAAATGAATTTAATATCTAATAACATTAGTTATTTAAAGTAAAATATTCATTAAACAATTAAATTTTATTAAAATAAAAAAATCGACTTTTTAGACTTTTTTTGGAATATAAATCGACTAAGACGACTTTTTTTGTACCTTAAAGACGATCTGAGGCCTGATAATACGATAAAATAGTAAAAAAAAAATTCAATGAGTTATAAAAATTGTTGATTTTTTCAGGCTGTATTGTACTGTATGCTCTCTTTATTATAACTGTCGTTTTAATGCAAGTTTACGATTCAAGAGAGGAAAACATAAAAAGTGAGAGTAAATTTCATTAATCTTAATTATTCATTTATTTTAATTTACTTTTGTTCTTTTAATTTATCAAAATTTGATTTTTATTTTAAATATTTCTATTTCAAAAAAAAGCTAATTTAATATAAATTTTCTCCACAATTTATAGATCGTTTTCCAAAAATGGTAGACGTAGAAATTTTGAGAATGTTTCTGACGAATAGAGACATAACTTATCATCCACAACTTCGATCTCGTGCAGTTAATCTTCAAACAAAACTTGGTGAGTTTATTTATTCAGAAATAATGTAAATTTTCGAATGCACATTATTATTATTATTATTATTTATTTTCCATATTTATCATAAAAGAGAAAATCCAACTAAGGGTTTTCATTCATAATAAGGCAAACCTAGTTTTCAGTGAATTTCGAGGTAAAGCCTTCTTACTGGCTGTGGGGGGGGGGTAATGTTTTTGTTATGATGGTTTGCATGTAAAATAAGCAAACCTAATTTCCCTCTTGTGGACAAAAGCAACAAGAACTTAATTAAAAAAAAATTCATAACAGTTAATAAAACATTAAATGTTTAAAATTTTAACAATATTCATCTAGTTGGTAAATTTGAAATTAAAAATTAGATTCATTATTACTAACTAAAAATCTGAGTTTTTAATTAAATATTAAAATTGTTAATTTTTTAAAATAGAAAATTTTTTTAAATTAATTAAATAATAATTAAGTACAGAAAAAAAAATCGAAATCTTTAATAAAAGAAAAAGAATTGTTTTAATTGAATTTTTAAATGGTTTTTTCTTAATTAAAAACTCTTTTACGAGTTTTTGAGTTTTTTTAAAAATTTTTTTCAATTAATTACTTAAAAGTGTGATTTAAATATAATTTAAAAAAAACTATTTTTTGTTTACGCAAATTAGACGTTGCCATTGCAAAGGAAATGGAAAGAAATAAATTGGATCAAGAGCCATTAGAACAACAAGTATTGCAAGAGAAAGAAAAATCCTCACGACCTAAGGGTCTTTTTCGAGAGTTTCTTTTCGACGTATCGCCAATAAACATTGACGACTGGAGATCAGGAAACGTATTTCTCAAGACTGTTCTTGTAATTCGTACACCATTTATGTTTTTCCTTCAGTTATGCGTTCCAGTGGTTAATGAAATTGCTGAAAAAAGAGGATGGTCAAAATTGTTAAATTGTTTGCAATTATTTTTGACGCCAATTATTGTTCTTTTTTTCTTTAAAGGTTAGTGTGTGAAAAAAAAAAATTTTCTAAAAATTAATTTTTTTATGAGAAAAAAAATAATTTCTAAAAATTAAATTTTTTTTATGAAACAATTTATCTTTAAAAATTAATTTTTTATTTCGATATATTGGTAGAATTTAGAATTAATTAATTTCTTTGTTCAGATGATATTCCTAATTAGAAATAATGTCAATTATCACTTTGAAGTTTCTGAATTGTTATATAAGTTAATTATATTGAAAATGTGTGAATTATTCAGTCATTATTTTCTTTTATGCGTTAATTAAATTCTAATTATCAACGTTTCAGCGTGGAATTCGAAGATTTATATGGTACCTTCAATTGCACTAGGGGTGCCAATTTTTGCTGGAATTGCCATAATTGTGTTTTTATTGACTTCTGCGGATAGAATTCCATACTTTCATAATGTGAGTTTTTTTTAAAAAAACTTTTTATTAATTTTTATAATTAAATTATCTTATCATATTAATTATATAATAAAATAATCATATTAATTTTTAATACTTTTTATAAATTTTTATAATTTATTTTTGTATTTAATTTTATTGTAAAATAATTTAAAAAAATTTTTTTTTTTTTTATTATAAAATAATAATTCTGGCTAATATATTAATTTATTTATTAAAGGGTTTTGCTTTTCTGGGATTTGGAGCAGCGATGTTCGTTGTTTATTTCGTAGCAGGAGAAGTGATGTTAGTACTTCAATGTATCGGTTACATTAGTGGAATATCAGATGCAATGCTGGGAATAACATTTCTTGCATGGGGCAATAGTATTGGTGGTGAGTTGAAATTTATTTCAAAATTATTTCTCTTATTATTACAGGCATTACATAAATTAAGAAAAAGGGAAGATAATTTTTAAATTAGTACATAAAAATCCTTAATTTTAACTAAAAGTCCAAGTATCCATTTTATATTTTTTAACAAAATTAAAAAAATCAAATCTCTTTTTCGACTTTTATCCATAAAACCAACTTTTAAAGTATAAATTGAAATTTTTCTAAAGTCAGATTCATTTAAAATTTTTTTTATAAATTCAATAATCTTCAAAAAAGTTTCGAAAAATTTTACTGAAATTAATTTTTTTTTTAAGTTTAAAAAGTAATTTTCACTGTCGAAAACGCCTTTGCTCATTAAATGAAATCCAAATAATATATATAAAGAGAAAATAAAATGTAAAAAAAAGAAGTATTTGAAAAAGTATCAATTCTAACACAATCGTAAAAAAAAGTACTTGTCTGTGTAAACGATTCCACATAATGTTCAAAATAAAAAAAAAAAGTTTATTCAGAAACAGATTGTAAAAGCGGTTAATTTGAACGTTAAATTTTTTGATTTAAAATAAAAATAAAATGAGCTGTTAATTTTTTGATTTTCTGATGTTAAAGAAGTATAATTGGATTTTCACTGCGAAATTCTAAAATATAAGATGAAACAAAAAACGTTTTTTTTTAAGAAATAAATTTTTTTAAAAATTGTATTTTATTTTGCAGATTTAATATCGAATGTAACAATAGCAAAGAAAGGTTTTCCACGAATGGGTTATGCCGCATGCTTTGGTGGACCGATGTTTAATACTTTATTGGGGTTAGGACTGACTTATGGAATAGCTGCAGCCCGTGCCGAGGGGAACTTAATTCAAATTCGAATCAGTGATATGGCCCCTGGATGTTTAGCATTTCTCTTTTGTTCATTATTGGCATCTATGATTTATTTAACTGCCACTGGTTTCCTTGCCAGGCGCTCTTACGGCTTTTTGCTTTACACAATTTATTTTTCCTTTATTTTAATTTGCTTTCTCAGCGAATTTCATATTATACATCCCCTCGGCACCGATCATCGTCCTGAGTAATTAACACAAGTAAGTTTATTTATTTATTTTTTTTATTTATTTTATAGTTTATAATTTATTATAATTTATTATATTTCTCCTGAGAGGAGATTTTTCGTTTCGATTTTTAACAAATTTTATGAAATGGAATTTTTTTGAAAACATTATAGGGATTGCCATTTTACCGACTAAAATTATCTACCCTCATTTAGACAGTTCTACATTCGCTCTGATAACTCTAATTGTGGTTTGTGAACACTACACTGACTTTCGAAGGGTAGATCGACCAATTTTAGGGGAAAGTCTAATTCTATTTAAATTAAGGCTTGCGTTAATTAATCCACATTATATGCAGCTGCGTATCATTCATGCCTGCTAAACTTGGTATACATATTAATACTGCCTAACGATTTAAACCTGTTTCAATATTATAAATTATTCCGAGGCTTGTTTTACAAACCAAATGTTGACATTTAATTACATCTAATGAATGATATTTTTTTTTTCTTTTATTTTTTATTTTTCCAGTTCAGGCCTTGGATTATACATTTTATTTACATTTTTTTTATAAAATTTTTAAACAAAATAAGTTTTTTTTAGTATACAATGTAGATCTTCTTTATTGTAATTATTTAACAAATTTTTAACTAAAATTCTTCACTATATTAATTATTTTTAATAATTTTAATGAAATTTTTCACAAATTCAATTATTTTTAATGATTTTTATAACATTTTTAAAAATTTCAATTATCTGAAAGCAATGTTCAATTTAAAGAAATTCAAATTTTTTTCCGTTATTTTTTAATAAATTTTTTAGAAATAGAAATCATCACAAATTTCAATTAAAAATCATTTGAATTTCAATTATTTTCAAAAATCTGAATTGTAAACATTTGAAAATTTTGTTAAATTTCAAACAATAATTAAATATTTTATAGAATTGAAAATAATTTATTACATTATTTTATAAAACCTTTTTTTTACAATTTTAATTGAAATTTTTGATGATTTCTGTTGGTGAAGAATTTATTAGGAATTATAGACAAAAATTGAATTTCAAAAGTTTTTAATTTAATAATGTTTTCAAATAATTGAATTTTTTGAAAAATATTATAAAAATTATCAAAAACAGTTTGGAAACTTTTGGAAAACAGATGGAAAATTTTAGAAATAATTAAATTTTATGTTTTAAATTAAAATTTTTAAAAATGTATTGAATTTCAAGTGATTTTGAATTGAAATTTTTGGTAATTTTATTTGGTAATTTTTTTTTTAATTTTAAACAATTATTGAATTTCATAAAATTTTTATTTGAAAAATAGTTTATAATTTAAAAAAAAATTAGTAAATAAAATTACCAAAAAATTTTTAATTCAAAATCACTTGAAATTTAATTATTTGCAAAAATTTCAATTATTTTTAATGATTTTTATAATATTCTTCAAAAAATTCAATTATCTGAAAGGATTTTTCAATTAAAAACTTTTGGAATTCAATTTTTGTATGTGATAATATTTTTGAAAATTTTTCACTCAGAAATTCTCAAAATAACTTTATTACTAATGTAAATCATTTTTTTAAAATGTTTTTTAATTAAAAATAATTTTTTTTAATAATTATCTATAATTATTACTAAAAATACGATTTTCTAGAAATAATTTATGTGAAACTAATTTAAATTCAAATTATTTTCCCTCTCAATTCTTTATTGGTGAATTCCTCGTCCAATAGAATGACGCGATGGAAAAATATTCAATATGGCGGCAATTAATTTTTGCGCGCGTTTTTATTCATTGTAACTTGTTGCTGCCTGCATGTAAACATGTAAAATACACGTGTTGATATTCTTTGTTTGTTTTTTCGGGCAATAAGTTATGTTGTACGTTTTAATTCAGTGTGTGTATGTTTTTGCGAAGTATATATATATATAGTGTAATAGCGGTAACGTGTCAGTGAAAAATGTGCAGCGAGTTTGCAGTTGCGTAAATCATTGGTATGTTTACCATTTTCTTTCTCTTTTGACAAATTGAACTATATAGTGAAAGAATTTAGTTAATATTTAGAAAAAAAAATCCAATTTTTCAGTTTGAAATTAATATTTATAATTTCTTTTGATTATTTACTTCATTTTCTTTCTTACACCGGTAACATAACCTAAAAACATAAACATTGATCAATCAATCTAAATCCAAATATCCTTATTTTTATTCGAATTTTTTTATTGATTATGTGTAAATAGGTTTTATTTTTTTAATTTTTATTGTTTCATTAGCATAATATGAAAATTTATCACGTTTATTTTTAAGATACATGTTTGCAGTAAAATTTTGAATATTTTTCAGAGACTAATTAAACAATTAGATTAATCGAAAAGTACAAGGAAAATAATAAAATGACGGATTTTACTCCATATATTTCTGCTGAATTGGCAGCAACTTGCGATGCTTTAGGTTATTACGATGGTTATAAATATCATTTGGATAAAAATTGTCTTGGTAAGTTTCTCAACAAATTTTTTTCATAATTACCTTTAATAATTTTTTAATTTTATTCCAGAGGTGATAAAAGATTTAATAAAATATTTACGAAGAGATGACAATACTCATGTTGTTCGTCGTTATCTCGGACACTCAAAAATTGTTCAAACTGATCTCATTAAAATATTTGTCGAACATTCCGAGAAACAAGAACTTTGGGATGTTCTCTTACGGTAAGAAAATTTAAATAATTTAATATAATTTCAATAAATTACTAATTATTAATAATAAGATTTAAAATTTTTATAAATAGTAAATAGTAAAAACATTTTTCTGTTTTCAATTAAATTTTTTTTAAAGAAGGTTTCAAATTAATTTCATAAAAAGGTGCACTAATTGCATTTTACAATTTCCGGTCACAATATATATATTTGCTAACAATATTGAGGTTTATGAATTGTGAATAGCAATCAATAAATAGAGAAAAAGCTTTTCATCGCATGTCTTGAAAATTTAATATCGATTCTCACTGTGCAATGAAACGAAAGAAACAATTACCTACAATTGATATATTTCCTTTTAGGTTGATGATAAATTTAACGAGTTCAGCTTTGATGTTTTATAATGAAGAATTGCCTACGGAGAAAGTCACCCGAACCCTTTATCAAGAAATCGTTTCCCATTTGCAAGGCTACAAAATTGCTCTTACCGAAGAAGGAGTTTGGAATACGGTTAGAGATCATCTTGGCAAATTATTGAGTATTGTGAGTAATTTTACTTTTCTTTTCGTTTGGTATTTAAATTAATAATATTTTTAAAAACAATTTTGGTTTCAAATAATAGTCGAATAAAATTGTATTGTTTTTTTTTGTAATTTTATTATAAAAGACAAAAGTAGATTTTATTCAAATATAAAATAATTACTTTTTAACTCACATTTTTAAATTATTTTAAAACAGGATACAGCGGAAAGAGGAGAGGAAAATGAAATAATAATTGAACGTATTCTCACGTTTATCAGGAATGTTTTACAAATTCCACCACCTGATAATGATTTACGAACTGATAATGACGCAACTGCACATGATGAGGTAATAAATCTTGTACCATTTCACTTTAATAATTTTTATTTACAATTTTTGTAGCAATTTTTCTGATATATTTTTTTTCAACTTTCATTTTTTTTTATTACAGTTATTATTTGCTCTACATTCGTCCGGAACTGTTGATCTTTTACTTTTCATTGCAAGTAATAGAAGCGAACAACATTATCATATGCAAATTTTAGAGGTAGTTATTTTTAAATTATTTATTATTATTATAATAATATTAGCGTTCATAAAGGTAAATAAACGTCGTATAAAATTTTGCACCTATTTCTAGATAATATCATTGATGTTGCGTGAGCAGAATCCAAGTAAATTAGCCACTGTTGGAGCTCAGAGAAGTACCTTGGAAAAAGAAAAAGACGAAGAAAAATTATTGATAATTAAAGAAAAGGAGAAAATTGAGAAAAAGGAAAAAATGCGAAAAATCGCTGGCTCAAGGTTTGTCATTTTTAATAATATTTTATTTTACAGAATTGTCACAAGTCAGGGAAATTATTTTTTTTTTTGCCTTGAAATTAAATCACTTTGAATTTTTGATTATATTGAATTTAAAGAATTGTAAGTAATTGAAATTTCGTAAAATTTTATTAAAAGCTTTAAGAATAATTGAATTATTTTTTTTTTTTTAAATTTAACTTTTGAAAATATTATGTAATTAAATTTTTTTGAAGAATTTAAATTGTTCTTCATACAATGTTTGTTTAACATAATTTTCATTTGATCGAATTTTTATTTATCAAAAATTTTGTTTTTAAATAGAATTAAAATTTGATAAAAAAATAGAACAAAATTCGAAAAATACATAAAATATTATCTGGAAATCAGGGAAAATTATAATGAAAATTTTGTGGCAATTCCATTTTATCTAATATAGAAAGCTTGAAATTTTATTCCTAATAGATTCTTATTTTAGTCAATACATTTTTATTAAAATTAAGAAAAATATTCATTTCTTCGATATTGATTAAATTTTTACATGAAAAAATTAAAATTAAAAGAAAATATTTTCAAAAAATTTTTAATTTAAAGAGATTTTTTTTATAAAAGCAAAAAGAAAAAAGTATTTTAAATGAAAGAAAGTAGATAAAAGCGTTTGAATTTTTCTTCAAAGTAGTTTTTTTTTTTCTTTTTTTTCTTTTGGTTATTTTTGCAGTAATTTTTGTTAAAAAAGACAACTAAATGGAACGTGGAAGTGTTTAAATTCAAATGGAATGTTTCCATTAACATGAGTCGAGCATTTGTTCGTTTAATGAAACAAGCGTTAACCAGATCGTGAGGGGAAATTTGAGGCAAAAGTAATTCTAGATTTAAAGAAAGAAAGTGTAAGTGTTGGGGTAAAAGCATGACGGAAAGATGGGTTGTGTGGTTATGTGAAAGTAACCCTTAGGGATCCGACATTCTCTCGACCGCGTGAAATATAATGAATGTGACCCAGTTTTTAAAACAGAGCTTCACATGAGTGGCGAGCTTTTTTTTTTTTTTTTTTTATCTTCTAAAAGAGAACATAAGTCTCCCGCTTCCGTTAATGTCGACGTCATAAATTCATTTCTGATTGCAATCTATTGTTCTTTTTTTCCTTTTACTAATTTTTTTTAATGAAGAAACTGGATTTTATAATTTTTAAAATACTCAAAAAACTAAATTTCAAAAATAAGTGGCAAAAACATGAAATAATTTATTAAAATTTTCAATTTAATATTTTCTTGAGAGAAAATTATATGAACTTTATAAATTTCCCTTTTTTTTTCTCTTTAGAAACACTTGAGATTTTGCGCGTTTTATTAAAATTCATCTTCGTTAAGATTTTTCCACTAAAAGTAAATTCAGATGGAAGTAAAAGAAAAATCGATTAAAGGGAATAATGAATTAATTCTGGGGAGGGGGGAAATATTTTTTGTTGCAGTACACTTTTTGAATAATAAATTGCGAGAAATACAGGTCCCTTATATTTCGTAGACAGTCTTTGGGAAGCCTTTAATCCTGAATTTGCTATAAGGTTTCCTTCAATTCTTCGTAGTTGTTTTAACACGCGAAGCTTAGCCGATCAAGCTTGAATAGAAACACCAAGCTATCTTCCTGCCGTTAAATTTTAATCGGATTAAGTCTTAATCCACGACTGTGGTGTCGATCCACGAACTTGATTTTTAATTAGCGAATATTTAAAATGTAATTATTTCTCAATGAATCATTTTTCAATGTCTCTTTATTGGAAATTTTTTTTTAAAATAGAATTCGCGAAGCCAATTTGATTTTTATTTTCTTCTGAAAGAATTTTTTTTAAATGAAATTATTTAAAAAAAAAAAATTTTTATATTAAAAATCAGTTTTTTTATGCAAAGAGAAATTAAAGTAATTTGTAAAATTGAAATAAAGATAATAAAATTAATAAAACGGATTTTATTAAAATTTTTTTTGAAAAATACAATGAAAATAAAGAATTGGATTTTAAAATACTTAAGATAGAATATTGTGGGAGTTTGACTGTGTTTTGTTTAAGTTTGGGTTTCTTTACTCTCCAGTGAAGTTAGATTTACTTAGTTTCTCCCTTCTAAATCTATTATTTAAAATAATACGGCACATACTTTTCAACGTAGAAATACAAAGTAGATTAACATTAGGATAAAGTTTCAAGCTTTTCTTGTATTTTATATACTTTAAAAATGGAAGTTTATTATTTTGTCGCTTAAATTGACACACCTTGGATTTTATGACATTTTCTGACTTGTTTTAGAAAAAGGAGAGTTTTTCCGACTATTTTAAAAAATAAAATGAAAAATTAATTAATTTATAAAATTAAAAGCAAAATACCAATTTATTTTTTAGTACAAATTTTAGCTTTTCCAAAATTTAATTATTTTAAAAATTTGGATTTTAAAAGTCTGAGAGATTAATTATTTTCAATCATTTTTAATGAAATTCTTCGAAAATTCAATTATTTCAACAAATTTTCAATTAAAAATACTCGAGAATTTAATTATTCCTAAAAAATTTTTTAAAAAGTCTTTAGAAATTCAAATTTCCAAAATTTCCAAAATTTGATAAATTAAAAAAATCTGGACTGTTGCTCTTTCGTAATTTGTAAAAAGAATATTTTTTTTAAACGAAAATTTCTTTTTAAATCCTCTTGAAATTCAATTAATTCTAAAAATCTTAAATTAAAAAAAATAAATACAAATAAATAATATAAAATAAAATAAAAATTAACAATTAAAAATTCTCTAAAATTTAATTATTCTTGAAATTCTTTTAAAAAGGTCTTTAGAAATTCAAATTTACAAAATTTCCTAAAATTTAATAAATTATAAAAATCTGGACTATTTCTTTTCTGTAATTATATATATATATTTTTTTAAATTTCTATTTAAATTCTTTTGACAAATTAATTATTTGAAATAATTTTAAAAAGTTCTTCTAAAATTTAATTTAAATATTTTTAAATTTTTTAAATTTATGCTTCTAAAAATTATTGTCTTAATTTTTTATAATTTAAAACCCCTTGAAATATTTTCATTAGAATCAGGGAAAACAATTTAAATTCTGACTGGAAATCAAGAAAAAGTCATATTGAAAAACAAAATCAAATTTTTGTTGCAACTTCTTGAAAAATTTTTTTCAATTTTAAAAATATTGTCTAAATAAAATTTCTTGATAAATTTTTATTCAATAATTTTTATTGAGGAATTATTAAAATTTATCTTCAATATCTAATATCAATGGTTAATAGAAATTATTTATTTAATAGATAGGTAATATTAATAGAATATATTATAGAAAATATTAAAATAGGTTAATAGAAAATATTTATTTGAATTGAAAAAATATCTTTATTTTCAATATTTTTTTTTTTTTTTTTTTTTTACTCTATTTGAATATTGTCAAGCATTTATTTTCCAGAACTGATTTAAAAAGGCTTTCTATATTCTTTGCAGGCACTCAAGATTCGGTGGCACTTACGTTGTGCAGAACATGAAGGCAATCGGAGAAAACCAGTTGATCTGCCACAAGCCTTATCAGAAAATCGAGGCACTTGAATTTGGCACGGAAAAGGTATGAAAAGCGAAAATTATAATCGGATAAGAAACGAGAGTTTTAATATATTTTCTTCATTGCTCTGTTTAACTTTTTTTTTTTTTTTTTTTTAATGGTTATGTGAGAGGAAATTGAGAGGTGGTCGGAGGATTCAATTAGACGTGCGATATTCGCGATAAGTTTTCATTAGTGGTCTGAAAAATATAAAGAAATATATGACTGTTAATTAGATCTATCCTTGTGTAATTAGAGTCTGCTCTTTTCTAACGGCTTTGAAGCATTTTAAAACTAGGTCAACATCGTACTATGAGTTTTTCGCATTTAGCGACCCTTGTCGAGGCATCTTTGTCTAGAGACTGTGAAAACTTTTAAGCGGATCCATTTCGCGTTTCATTATATGGTCTTCATATATTTCACTTGTAATGTCCAACGATTGTAACATTCCCAAGGGTTACATTCTTAAGTTAATAATTTATTGTTACTTTCTAAAGACCCTTGGAGTTTATTTCGTTGTTGCATTTCGCCGCCTTGTGCAATAAGTTTTGTTTTTATTTTTCTCCTCGACGTGGGTTTTTTGCTTTTTTTCTCTGGCCGAAATTTAAATTTTAAAATAGTTGATGCTATTTAGAATGTGGGTCAAACCCTTTTGGCGAGGAGTATAAAGAGAAGGATGATTTCACCGACAAATAGGTTTTTCTTTTTTCAGATAACGTGTGGTTTTTAATTAAACTTCTTGTTGAAAGTTCAAAGTCCCTCATCTCTTGAAAACGTGAATAAAATGTATTATCTTGATTTCTTTTTAAAATGCGAATTACTTTTTTTTTTATCAACTGGAAATATTTTACTATTTACTCACTCAACTTTTGTGATTTCTTCGAGTTTTGGAAATAACTTTTAAAAGCTGAAAAAAAGAAATGCAAATTTTTAGAATTTTCAATTATTGACATTTTATTTGAATAATATTCTAGAGTCTTTACTTTTATAGGAAAATACAATTTTAATACTTGATACTTTTTTTCTATTCAGTTTTTTTTTAATTAAGTTTTAAATAATTTAAAATAAAATTTTTCTAATTAAAAATTTTTTTTTTTTGCAATTACAGGTAAAATTGGACATAAATATTAGAAAATAAAAAAAGGATTTATAATTTATTCTCGTTTAGTTACAACGAGAAAAAAATTCGATAAAAAACATTTTTATTCTAAAAGCTTCTGTAAGAGATAAAATTTTTGAGTTGATTTTGCTCGATTGATTTCAGGTGAATGTGAAAAAACCGAAAAACAGGAGAGCCATGGCAGATACGATGGTAGAACGCGTTTCCGCTTTCAGTGTGAGGCTATTCCTAAAGGAATTTTGCGTCGAGTTTCTGAATGGTGACTTTTTCCTTCAATATTAAAATTCCATTAAAGTTTAGATATTGAGATAATGAAAATGCTAAAACGATGAGAGAAAAATATAATAAAATTAATTGAATTTCAATAAAAAAAAAAAAAAAAAAATTGTATTTCCTATGAGATTAGATTGTAATAGAAAATTGTATTTATTTCAAATAAGATTGAAAAAACTATAATCATAATTTTTGATTTTTATATTTTTCAAGAATATGAATTTTAATGGATTTTATTTGTTTTGTGTTCTTTAGGCGCTTACAATCCTGTGATGAGATACGCGAGATCTTGTATAAATAATGCCAGTTCTGAAGGACATGTGGATGCACGTTTCTATCTCTGGGCAATGCGTTTCTTTATGGAGTTCAATCGAAATTACAAGTTTCATGTGAAATACGTGAGGTAGGTTTCATTCGTATTATTCCCACGATACTGCGCGGATTTTCGATAGTTCGCAAACTCGTTTTACGCATCGATGCTTTTTTCCTCGATGCTAGAAAGAACAACAACAAAAAAAAAAGTAAAATAAATAAACGAAATTCACAGGGTTAAAAAAAAATAACCGCTTTCCATTTCATTTTGTGCTTTCAATTCGAAATTCAAACGATAAAGAGCAAATATCAAAAATAGTTATATTACTTGGAGAAAACTTGTGAAGTAAGTTTTTTTTTTTTTTTTTTTTTGAAGAATTTTCGATTAATATTTGAGACGGTAAAATCCTTTTAATGTTAGTTTAAAATATTTATAGATAAGTTGTGGAGTATCAAAAAGGGAATTTATAATATAGAGTAGCAAAAATTTGGTAATCATTGAATATAAAAGTTGTTTAACTCGTGAAGAAAATTAATTTAGTTTTTTATTTTTTAAATAAAATTTTTAATTAATTCAGGACTTGGATTATACGACATTTTCGACATTTTCTTACTTTTTTTTTAACTTATTTTAATAAGATGCGACTTTTTCGACATTTTTTTAACATTTTTAAATTTTTTACAAAATTTTTAAACAAAATATACCTTTTTTTAGTACTAGTACAATGCAGATATTCTTTAGCTATTTTTTAATTCATTTATTTAACAAATTTTTAATTAAAATTCTTCTGTAAATTAATTATTTTAAATAATTTTAATGAAATTCTTGAAAAACTTTAATTATTTTAAAATATTTTTCAATTACGATATTTCTGAAATCGGATGATTGTTTAAAATTAAAAACAAAAATAAGCAAATAAAATTACAAAAACTTTCAATTTAAAATCACTTAAAATTCAATTATTTTCAAAAATTTCAATTTTAAATATTCTAAAGGTTTTTATATATTCCCTAACGGTCACCCATCCAAGTACTAACCGCGCTCAATTGTGCTTAACTTTGGTGTTCGGACGAAAACCAGTTTATTCACAGTGTTGTAAGCGTTAGCTAAAAGCAAGTGTTTCATACTAGATGATGAATAATTGGGGGAAATATATGAGGGAACAGGGAACAATTTCAAAGTGATTGTATTTATAAATTATTTTTAATTTCTAAAAATTTTAACTGTAACTCTTCCAAAATTTAATTATTTGAATGCATTTTTAATTAAAATTCAATTGAACTTCAATTATTTTAAAAAATTTGAATTGTAAATATTTAAAAATTCAATTACTTTAAAAAATGTTATGTAAAGTTATAGTATTTGAAGAATTTATCACTCGGTGGTATTAATTATATTTAATATGAAATTAGCAATTTCTCCGTGTCATTTTTGTTAAAAACTAAGTAAAAATAAAAAAAAAAAAATAATTTTTATTAATTTTTTTCGATAAAAATAGTTTTATATTTGAACGTAACGTAACGTTAAAAAGTATAATTTTTATTTTCATTTAATTATCGTCAAAAATGACTCGAAGAAATTGATAATTTTATTTTAAATATAGTTATCTAATATTATTAGATAAATAATTTGCAAATTCTATAAAATTTAATTATTCACTAAAATTTCACAAAATTTTTTTGAAATTCAATTACTTTTAATAATTTTTAGAATATTCTTCAAAAATTCAATTATTAAAAACATTTTTCAATTAAAAATTTTAGAAATTTAATTTTTCTAATTACTTTTAAAAGATGTTATCTAAAATTATTTGTTAAATAATTTTCAATTCTGTAAAATTTAATTGTTGTTTAATATTTAGCAAATTCTTTTGAAATTCAATTATTTCTAATAATTTTAATATTTCTTTAAAAATTCAATTATTTAAAAAAGTTTCAAATAAAAACTCCAAAATTGAATTGTTAGCTGAAAAAAAATCTACAGCAGTTTAAATTTTCAGGAAAATTTATTTCAAATTTTCTGCAATTCAATTATTTAAAAAAAAAAATTAATTTAAAAATTTGTAAAACTTAATTATAGTCTGAAATTTGTTTGACAATTAAAATTAAAAATTATGCAAAAATTTTTAATTCGAATAAATTTTTTGAATTAGACTTCAAAATATTTTTAAAATGGAATTATTTTCAATATTTCTTCTGAAAAATATTTGAAATGAGAAAAAATATATCTTTTTTTATTCCTCTCCGGTTTTAAATAAATGTTTTATTACTTTGAGTGTTGAAAATATTTTTCTCACTTGATGTCTAAAACAATTTATTCTCAATATTAGATATTAATTTACAAAAAAGAAAAAAAAAAAAGATTAATTTTATCTGACATTAATTTTTCAGCGAGACAATATCAACAGAGATATTTCATTTTGTCCAGAGACAAATGGAGGAATATTACGAGATATTGTCGTTGGAAAAGAAAAAGACCCAACTTTGGTCGGGAAGATTGCATCTCGCTTTGAAAGCGTACCAGGTGAAGAATATTTCGTTTTCTCTCATCTATATTTTAAATTAAAAATTTATTTATCTCACCTTTGTCGAAGATGAAGGTATAGTATAGTAAAGTGAAATTACTCGTGTTCCAGGAGTTGCTTCATACATTACTGGCGATGGATAAAAGTCCGGACAAAGGCGTTCAAAACTCTAGCAAAGTCATCAAGAGTAATATATTCTATGTTCCTGAATATCGGGAAACGATACTTTCCCAGATGCTGTGTTTCAATGAACTAAAAATGTCGAGGTTCGTATTTCCAAAAATCCATTTCATTAGAATATTAAATAATTTTACATTTCTAATTTAATAATTTTAATTTAAAAGTATTTGCAGTTGTTTTATATTAATAATTTCGTTGACAATTCTTATCTTTGGACACGATCCACTATATTTATTTAATATTCCGTTGACTCACTTATCTTCAGCCACGATTTTGGAATACTGGGTCAATTTGAAACGAATGGTACTTTATCCTTTCTATCCATTTTATTTATGTCCCAAGATGTTTCTTGAATTGAAATTCGATGAAAATAAAATTAAATTGCAAGCAGATTTACTAAACATTCATATTTTCTTTTAAATTTTTTTTTTTTTTTTTTTTTTTTGAGAAAAATTTATTCAAAATTAGGTTTATTTAGTTATAATTGGTAATTTAATTTATATATATTATTTGATTGATTGCTGAGTCTTGAATATATTTCCCGATGTTAAACTGATAATAATTAAAAACATTTCTGGTGTCAAGGGAACGCACCCTTTGATAACGAGCTTTTGAAATTACTTTAGGGGTTGTCTTTTCAACCCTTGGCAGTTGAAGCGAGGAAATCGTAATCTCTCAACAACTAATGCAGTTGGAGATGTTTCGATGAAACCATTCAAACTGAAAATCACCCTAGAATGTTCTCAGAGAACATTTGCGTCTAAAATCAGCTTGGCATATTCTCAAAGCAAAACTCACCCCCCCCCCCAGCCATCCCCTTTTCATGACAAGTTTTCCAATACCAGAGGTGTAAAAGACAAGCCTTGGGATAATTTCAAGAACTTGCGTTTTATGAAATTATTTTTCTCTTTAAAATATATTTATTTATTATTTTACTTATCTTTAAGAAAAATAATAATTAAAATCATATTTTTTATTAACTTTTTGTTAGTAATAAATTTTAAACTTTGATTTGATTTATAACAAAGTTGAAAATCCCATTTGTAAATCTTGGTAAGATTTTTTTTTTTTTAAATTAAAGTTAGATCAATGTCGGTGGTTTCTCATATAGAAGTTCATAATGATTGGCTGAAACTTGTCAAAAGAAGTAACTGTTTACGAGAAGTTTTATCAACTGCAAACACATTGAACTAACTTTGGGTCAATCGTCTGACCGTCTGAGTTTTCATCTCATCCTCTTTTCTCTTTTACCCCACTGTCAGTTCTTTTTTTTATTCCTTTTTTACTCTCTCTCGCTCTCTTTTTCTCTCATTCTCGCCTTTTCCTATACATATTCATTCTTTATTCTCTGTACGCCTTTCCCTTTCGTTTCATCCTGGAATAAACAACTTCTGTCTATCTTCCGATCTCGGGGCATTCAACTCATTTCGAGTTTGACAGCTTTTAGTATTTTCGAGACGACAACACAAAATAAATGGAAATTCCAAATCACTCTGGGAATTTAATGCGTTCCCATTTCAACTTCCGATAATATGTCAGAGAGAATATTCCGTTCGTCTTCATTTCTTGAAATTTAAAGCATTCCCAAGTCACATTCTCTGCACTTATTCTATTACAGTTTTATTCCCACTTAATCATGTTACGAGTGATTTTTAATAATATCGAAATAAAATTGATATGTTTGAAAATTTTTAAATGTAAAATTATTTTATTTTATTTTTCATATCACAAATTTAAAATGAAAATTCTATTTTTAATAAAAATTTCAGGATGTTCAGCGGACATTGAAGTTCTTAAAAAGACCTTGCATTTTTTTTTTGAATTTTTTGAATTTTATAACAAAATTTTGAAAATTTTAAATTTTCTAAAGTAGGGTCATTTATTTCTTAAGGGATGGACAGTACCTTATTATTTTTAACATTTTAAATTTAAATGATCGTGAGAATTTAATATTTTTTTTTATGTCATTTAGGTCCTAAGAAACATACGTCAGCAATAGAAAATATTAATTTTTGACCAGTATAGAATTTATAATCGAAAATTTTTTCAAAATTATATTTTTTTACTATTAATGATTTATTAATTATTATTATTAATGATTTTATTTTTATACAAATTTTTACATACAAAAAATTTTTAACCGAATTTGTTACCGAATTTTTATTTCTACGAATTTTTAATTAATAGAATTTTTAAGGCGCCGAATTTTCAATTATCTGAAATTACAAATGTCCGAAAAAAACAATCGACAGAAAGATTTCTTCGCAATTTTCAAAAATTTACCAATAACTATTTACTTGATAATTTATAATTGGTTAATTTTTGAAAATTGCGCCGCAATCTTTTTGTCGATTGTTTGTTCGGTCATTTGTAATTTTGAACAAATGAAAATTCGGTGCCTTTAAAATTATATCAATTAAAAATTCGTAAAAAATACAAAATTCGGTGAATTGGAATTTCTGTCATTTAAAAATTCGATTGTAGGAGAATTCTGTTAAATTTAAATTCGATTAATTAAAAATTCTCTCAAATAAAAAGTCATGTAAATTAAATGACTAAAAATTCTGCCAAACAAAAATTCGTTAACTAAAAATTTTGTTAAGTAAAAATTCATATAAAAGGAAATTTTGCCAAATGCTAATTAGAAAAATGAAAATGCGTCTAAAAAAATAATGATTTCTAATAAAATTTTTTAATGAAAATTCTATTAAGTGTAAAATTTTCTCTTTAGTCAAAAAAATAAAGTTAATAATTTTATTTATTTCCATGAAATAATAATAATTGGTTTAATTTATTTTTTTTTTTGTTTCAGGGCATATTTGGTTGATCTAACAGTGACGACACATGTTTTTTTGAAAGCCCTTGAACAATTTTGCGGTATAGGAAAAACCGTTATTGTTCAAACAAAAAAGAAAAAATCTCAGAAACGCAAGAAAAGTGAGTTTTACTTTTGAAATCTTCTATATATATTTCTGCTTATAAATATAAAAGTTTGAAATTGAATTTTTCGATTTATTTCATTTATATTGAGATTCTAGTATATCAAATTTAGAAAATTTTATTTTTACTTTAAATTGCAGTTCAATTTGCATATTTACATATATCATGCGGATATTGATTTCGAGATCTTTTCTAACAAAATTTCAAGACTACTATAAATTGACAGATTCATCTTAGGGAGAAATGAAATTCGTTTAGGAAACGAGGTTCGCGAATTAGATTTATCGTGGGTGTATATATATATATATATTTGCACAGAGAAAAAAATCAATAGTCTTGCGTTGCTTTATTTCTCTCTCTTTCTCTCATTTCTTTTTCATTCCTGATTTTTTTTTTTTTTTATCACTGAACAGTGAAGATCTTTTGACTGCACAATAATTTATCAACTTTCTTTCTTGTCATTTCATTTTTTCCACATTTTTGTATAGAGTCTGTCAAAGAAAATTCACAAGCTCCGCCAGTTGTACTGAGTTTGGAAGATCGATGGGATGATGTTGGACCAGAATTGTCAGCTGTTATGCAATCAAATCAGATTCCAGTCGTGATGCCTTTTGATGCGACTCTGGACACTCCAATAGATGAGCAAAAGTAAATTAAATTTCTCTTTGATGTTTATTTTTTTAATATAAATTTTTTGATCTGTTAATTAGTGTAAAATATTAATTATTTATTTATTTTCAGGAACGATGCAATGAAGAAAATACAAATATTGATGCGAAAGAAACAACTCGAGGAGTCAATTGGTCTTTTTCGTTCTGCGAGGTAAGTTTTTCTTTGTTTTTTTTTTTGAAATTAATTTTCTAATTATTAGAAAATTTTGAAATGACTTTTTTTTTATGGAAATACGTAACGAAAAATTAAAAAGAAATACGCGTGATAAAAAAAAAATTAAAGCTTTTAGAATAATTGTCGTTTTATTCTGCTTTGACATTTTTCTAAATATTTTTGAAAAAAAATACGTTCATCAACTATAAAACTGTGTGTATTGAAAATTTTTTGATAAAATTTGAAAATATTTTGATAAAATTTGAAAATATTTTTGTAATTTGCAAAAAATTCTCATTTTTATAAAAAGTCAAACAGTTTTTTTCGATCTGGTTGGATGAAGTCAATTTTAGCTGACGGAGTTTTTTTTTTTCGTTACTGAATACGATTGAGAGAAATTTAAAAAATGTATTTTAAATATTTGACATATTTCATCAATTTTTTTTTATGTATAAAAAAAGGAGACAGGATGTATTTTTTTTTTTTATTAATGAATATTTTTATATTCTAAATTTTCCCTCTTTCGTATTATCAGTTATTTTTAATGGAAATGAAGAGGTTTAATGCAGTTATTGTTAGATATTAAAAAACGGGCGATTCTTGGACTTTTATTTTGCCTTTTTTGTGTGTGATTTTCGTTGAAAAGCTGCGTTTTATTTTGCCTGCGGGCTTGCAATACATTTCGACGGTCAGATGTGAATTATACTGAGTAACCCGAACGTGGGCGCGGGACGGCAAAAACCCTTTTGTTTTAGTCCACAAAAGCGTTTGTTGTAATGGGGTTAAAGAGTGAAGAGAAAGCAGGGATTTATCGAAGCGAACAGGCACGCATGCGAGAACCAACTCCCGCCACAAATGCAAACACAGTTGTACCTATGTAGGAGAAACCTATTTCTTTAATTAACGAGTCTTTGTTGATTCCAATATCATTTGCTTAAAAAAAAAAAAACTCCCAACTTGGTTTTCCCAGATGTTTACAGTTCGTCTTTTCATTAAATTTCGTTTATTTTTTCCAAAAAGGAACTTAATTTTTAATGTTTATTATTAGTTTATTTTTCTCTTTCTTGTCCCCTGGGGCGAGATTTTCATTTTTCCACGGAATGAAAAAAAATACGTGATTTTCTTTTCTCTCTTGATTGGCATAACATCTGTCGAAAATTGTGTTTTCTACTCGTTTCCAAGTTATGGATTTCTGTTTTTAGTATTTTATTATTTTATTATTTCTATACTATGAGTGAAATATTACATATTTTATACACTGGAAAAAAATAGTATTAAATAAAAAAAAAACCACGTTATAATATTTTCTAACTCCAAGAAAATTTTGCTATTTTGAAGTAAATTAAGAATTAAGAAAATTAGTTTATACGGACAAGTAGTGTAGGAAAAGAAATAGGGTTTAAAATAAAATATTAATTTCTCGAACATTAAATAATTGAAAAAATTTTCATTTACATTGATTAAATATTTAAATACTTTTTATAGTGGATGGAATAAGAAAGGAAAAAATAATAAATTAAATACTTTTACATTCTTTTTTTTTTAAATTTTAATTCTTATCTTTCTTTAAATTAAAAATGTTAAAAATAGAGTAATTTCAATTATATAGGAATTGTATTCATTAAAAGTATCCATTGTATGAAAGTGACAAATTAAAAATTTAAATTGTGTATTTTCTGCCGTGTAGACTATATATATGTGTGCTAAAATTTTGCCCATTCACAATTTAACAAATTGATTGTCCATTGAAATTTTTTTTACCTTGAAAACAGTTTCATTTAAAATACTTCATTTATTTTTTAATTTTCCAATAATTTCATTCGTTTATTATTTTTATTTTGTGTACAATTAAATTTTAAGAGGTTTTTTTTTATTCGGATTATAAGAGTTAATCTGAATTTTTTTTTTCGAAAATACGACTTTCTTCGGATTTTTTTTTTTTTTAATAAGATTTAATAAATTAAAATTTTTATGAAATCCAATATTTGTTCCAAATTTAAAAATTCAAATACTTTTAAAAATGTTTTTTAAAATTATTTGATAAATTAGTGTCAATTCTCTAAAATTTAATTATTGATCGAAATCTAACAAAATTATTTCCAATTCAATTATTTCTAAAAATTTCAACTCTAACTCTTCTAGAATACAAAATTTTTGCAAATAATTGAAATTTCGAAGAATTTGTGTTGTTAAAATTTTTTCAAATTAATTAAATTTGAAAGTTTAACAGTTACATTTTTTGTTAATAATTAAATTATTAAAAAATTTTCAATTGAAAATTTGAATAATATTTGAAAGTATGTAAAATTTAAAAGGTACAAATTTTTTGTAAAAATTTATTTTCGATATTTGGAAATAATTTTTATATCTCGAAAAGTTGCAGTCAAAGTTTTTTAATAATATAAGGAAATTTTTGAAAAATTTATAATTTAACTTTTTGAGAAATAAATAAATTTTTTGTAAATTAAAATTAATGTATTAAAATCTATCATTTTAATTTAGTGATAAATAATTAAATTATTGAAGAAGTTTATTGAATTTTTTTTAAAAAATGATAAAATTTGCAAATAGTTTTATTTAATTTACTTTATACATAACATAATTAAATATGGATTTAATAGAAATATAAAAATCAATATTCAGAGTTGTAATTAGAAGTTTTGATTTTTTCTATTTTTAAAAAGAAATGAACTACAAATTTCAAAAATAATTCAATTATCAAAGAATTTATTCAAAATTGTGAAATAATTCAGTTTTTTTTTACATATAATAATTTAAATTATATTTTTGAAAATAATTGAATTTTCGAATATAGTAAATTAAAATAATTGTAATTGAAATTTCGTAAAATTTGATTAAAACTTTGAAAATAATTGAATTTTTAACAAGAATTTCATTAAAACTTTTGAAAATGAGTAATTGGATTTTTTTTAAAGAATTGAAATTGTTTTTTTATACAATGTTTGTTTGACCCAATTTTCATTTGATCGAATTTTCATGTATCACAATGTTTTTTAAATAGAATTTACATTTGATAAAAAAAAAAAAATTCGAAAATGTCATGAAAAATCACAAAATACTGTCCGGAAGTAAGGGAAACGTCAGGGAAAATTATAATGAAAATTAGGCCATTTAAAATTTGGAGAAAATTCTCTCGATAAAATCATATTTCATTGTGTCGTATTTGTGTTTAATTTATATTGATTCTATAGTTTTAATGTTGATTATGAAACTCGAATTAAGGAAGTCTTGCGCGACTAAAATTTCCTCTCTCTCTCTCTCTCTCCTCTTTGATGGTAAATTACACGAGATAAATTGTTGAGTAAAACCACAACTAAACCTCGACAGATATCTAGGCTTCAAGTCGAAGATCGTGGTTGGAAAGCTGGAAGTGGAGTATTTGCTAGGCAAACTAACCACGAGTACAAGGATTCTGAATCCTCATTCACGTTGATATATATATATGTGTAAGGAGCCAGAGAGGTATTATATTGTTTACCGTAATACCTAAGACTAAGTATTACCATAAATGTGTTATTAATAATATCGGGCTAGATAAGAGGAGGTTGTATGCCAAGCAGCAGTATGCTATATCCTTTTATTCCGTTGTGTATACATAAGGCGAGGTATAACGTTGTCTGGAATCCCATTGTGTGCAAGGCGATGCAATCCCCCTTTCGCCCCCCCCAGTAAAATAGAGGTATAGCGACGGTACAGGGTGCGACATTAATACTGTCGGAAGTTATTAGCATGAATATCGCTGCTCAACCCTTTGCTGAAACGCGATCTCCTTTTTTTTTTCTCCAACCGCTCTCTATGCAACGCCCTCACTTTTAATGGGAATACACATAGACGCGTTATTCCAATATTCACAAAAGCCTCCACCTCCAAACACAATTTTTTTTTCCTCGATTCATTGAAATTTTCGTTTTTCCCCAAGAATTACAAACTCCTTTTTTTTAATGCTCTTTTATTGTTCGAGAAAGCTTTACAGGAGAATGAAATTCTGATTTAGAAAAAAAGCATTTTCAAGATCCCGGTTTAATTAAAGTACTTTTTCACTACTTTTTTTCGCCAAAGGATCAAATTTACTTGGTTTTTTTTTTTTGTTTGGAATTGCTTGTTAGGTTGAGGAAAAAAAAACAAGATACATTTTGTGAATTTTCATGTTAGGAAGCTTTTAATAAAGTAAATATATTTTATAGTGGTTGCGATGAATTTTTATGATATGCAAAGAAAAAATAATTTTCTCTCCACCGATGGGGGATATTCTCGAAAAAATTGAATTTCACCAATAATAAGTTTCGGAATTAAAAAATGTTTTTTTACTACACTGAAAAAAAATCTTTTATTTAAATAATCGGTTATTTGACTATTATCAAATAAATATTTATTTGCATTAAATAATTATTATTTGATTCATTGTAAAATTTTATAAAAGTTCACAATGGAAAAAATAAATTTCAATCTTTAAAAAAAAAAAAAATTTTAAAGTTTATTAGTTAAATTTTTTGTTAACGATTAAATTTTAGAAGATTTTCAAATGAAATGAAATTTTTGAAAAATTTATACTGAATTAATAATTATTTGTTACCTACAAATAAATATTTATTTGATAATACATAGTCAAGTTACCCATTATTTGAATAAAATAAATTTTTGTCAATATATTTGTTTCAAATACAGAAATTATTGATCCAAATACAGTTTTATTTAATTCAATTATTTGGTTTCAAAAATTATTTAATAAATATTTATTTGACAATACTCAAGTAACCTATTATTTGAATTAGATATGAAGAATGAAGAAGAAATTCGTTGAATGTGATTAGTGCGACTTATTAGATTTAGTGGCTAAAAGCAAGTGTTTCGTACTAGATGATGAATAATTGGGGAAAATATATGTGTGAAAAGGGAACAATTTCAAAGTGATTGTATTTATAAATTATTTTTAATTTCTAAAAATTTCAACTGTAACTCTTTCAAAATTCAATTATTTTTAATTATTTTTATAATTTTCTTCAAAAATTCAATTATCTGCAGTGAAAGAAAAATTTATTTGATTTAAATACTCGGTTACATGACTTTTATCAAATAAATATTAATTGGCATTAAATAATTATTCAGTCAATTAAATTGTATTTGTTTCAAATACAGAAATTATTGATCCAAATACAGTTTTATTTAATTCAATTATTTGGTTTCAAAAATTATTTAATAAATATTTATTTGACAATACTCAAGTAACCTATTATTTGAATTAGATATTTTTTTTCACTGTAATTTTTCTATTTCAATTTTTTTCCTTTCATTTTATGAATTTTGATTCTAAAATTTCTATTTAAATAAAATTATAAAAACAAAAATTTATTAACAATTAAATTTTAATTTTAACTCTCGCAATTGTATATTGAATGAACTCAACCATATTTTACAGTTCTATAATTAATTTCCAAATAAGCAGGCTTTTGATGTTCATTGACAACAATGAAGTTGGAAATGTTTGCAAATCTCTCGCGTGTATAAAATTTGAATAACTCTCGTGATATTAAAATATTGTAGCATAGTTACATAACGAATAAGGACTTTCGTTTTTTTCAGACTTTTATATTTGAATGCAGTTCATATTAAATAGTAATATGAAAAAAAAGTTTTATGGAAATAATAATTTTTTTTCACCCTTTTTCAAATGATAAACTACTTTAACAAACTCTGATATATTCTGCTTTAAATTCAGTGTAAAATTAAGCAATTTTGAAATTATGTGGCTACTCTTCCGTATAATTACGAAATGCTCTGCAGTCCTCTAGAGAAAGACGTGGGAGCTTGTAATGGAAAATTGAATTTATGCTCTGTCATCTGACAAAGCCATTATACCTATTGACTCTCTATTTCCCAAAATAGCCAAAACATTGTTGTTTCAAATATAGTTTTTTTTATATAATATAAAAAAAAATCATAAAAAATTTTTTTAAATTCTAATTTAAAAATATATTTTTAATTTGAAATATTTTTTCAAGGGGGAATTTTGGAGAAAGGTTTTTTTTTGAATTCAATTGCTGGACTTTTTCAAGTCCGTTAAAAATTTTGAGCCAAGATGGCTCAATCAGAATTCGAGTTATTCCTTAATGGAATGCTCGAAATTTGATGGCCTCTTCAGTGGCCAACTGATTAACGAAGAAGGCTTTAAATCCTTTAAGGATTCGCCTGCCTAAAGACTTTTTGTCCCTTTTGGCAGGCTTACCTTCTTCTGGAGCTTCTGCTGTTTGTTTCTCGTAGGGAAACATGTTGACAGTTATCAGAATCAGAGAAGAATGATACATTTTACCACTCACTGCCCTCTATTTATATTGTTTCCACATTCATCTTGACTTTGAGAAAGGGCTGACATCTGCTCTCTAACGACAGGTGTATGACTTAATCGTATTCAAAATTGTGCGCGCGCCAAATTTTTGAATAATTCTCCTCTACTCTTAGGTGGGAAAATTTTATATTAATTGGTAAATAAATTTATTTATTGCAATTAATAAAAAATTAATATTAACTATTTTTTTTCATTTGTTTTATAATTTCATTGAAAATTTTTTTTTTTTTATTAAATTAAATCGAACGGGATTTTTGGGGTTATTGCAACCCTAACCTATTGGACAGGAAATTTTTTCTTTGAGTATCAAATAAAGTAAAGTTTAGTGAATATTTTATGTTTATTTATATTTATTTATATTTATTTTTATATTATTTTTAAATTTATTTATTTAAATTAGTTTTTTTTTTATTTTTCCCCAAAGTTTTAGGAGCAAATTAAAATTTTTTGTTGACAAATGCAGGATTTTTTAACCTAAAAATAGTTTTTGTGGGTGTAGTTTCGTGTATTTATATAATAATAATGTAAATTAAATTGTTTTTATCATTTTTTTAAATTATGAAACAGTTGCAATAATTTACAGGTTATAAAGGTGCTTAATTTTTTTTTTATGAGAAATTGCAAATTGAATTATTAAAAATGTTAGTACTAAGAAAACTTATATGTTTATTTTAGTTTATTTGTGAAATAATATTGCTTTCAATATTTTCAAATTTGTGTGATAAAAATTATTTTCAAAATCTAAGACTGAAAAAAAATTTTGATTCAAATAATCGGTTACTTGACTATTATTAAATAAATATTTTTTTCAATTTATTATGTACAGGTTAAGAACTGGATTAATATTTAATTATTGTCTGAAATTTAACAAAATCTTTTGAAATTCAATTATTTCTAAAAATTTTAACTGTAACTATTCCAAAATTCAATTATTTTTAATAATTTTTATAATATTCTTAAAAAATTCAATTTTATCTGTAAACATTTTTCAATTAAAAACTTTTGAAATTCATTTGTTGCCCGTAATTTCTAAGAAATTTTTTTCAAAAAATTATTGATCAAGAAACGTTGCAAAAAATTTTTTGGATTAATAAATAAATAATTTGCATAGAAAAATATTTTCTCTTCTCAATCGTTGATCATAAACGTTGTGAAATTCACCGACGTTAAAACTTTCTGAAATTTAATAATTTCAACGATAACTTTTCCAAAATTCAATAATTTTGAATTATTTTTATAATAATCTTTGAAAATTCAATTATCTGAAAAAATGTTTCAATTAAAAATTTTGTAACTCAATTTTTGTTTGTAATTTCTAATAAATTCTTCAGCAACGGAAATTATGAAAAATTTCAATTAAAAATCACTTGAAATTCAATTCTTTTAAATAGGTATGAATTCAAAATCATTGAAAATCAAACATTTTTAAAAAATTTTATCTAAAATTATTGAATAAATGATTTCACATTCTGTACAATTTAATTATTGTCTGAGATTTAACAAATTCTTTTGAAATTCAATTATTTCTAAAAATTTCAATTTCAACTATTTCAAATTTCAATTATTTTTAATGATTTTTATAATATTCTACAAAAATTTAATTATCTGAAATCATTTTTCAGTTAAGAATCACTCAAAGTTAAATTATTTTTAAAAATCTGAATTTTAAATATTTCAAAATTCAATTACTTTCAAAAAAATTTTTGTAACGTTATCTGATAAATTATTTTCAATTCTGTAAAATTTAATTATTTTCTGAAATTTTACTAAATCTTTTGAAATTCAATTATTTCTAAAAATTTCAATTGTAACTCATTCAAAATTCAATTATTTTTAATAATTTTAATAATATTCTTCAGAAATTTAATTATCTCGAAGAATTTTTCAATTAAAAACTTTGAAATTAATTTTTTGTCCGCTTTTACGAATAAATTCTTCAGCAACAGAAATCATCAAAAATTTCAATCAAAAGTCACTTGAAGTTTAATTATTTTCCAAAATTTGATTTGTAAATAATTGAATATTCATTACGTTAAAAAAATGTTTTTTAAAATTATTTTAAAAATTATTTTTAATTCTGTAAAATTTAATTATTATCTGAAATTTAATAATTTCTTTTGAAATTCAATTATTTCTAAAAATTTTCACTGAAACTCTTCCAAAATTCAATTATTTTTCGAAATTTGAATTTTAAATAATTGAAAATTTGATTACAAGATTTGAAATTAAAATTTTTTGTAAATTTAGAATTGCTGAAGATTTTACTTTTTACATTTGGTTTAAAAAATTATTTGGTAAATATTTATTTGATAATAGTCAAGTAACCGTTTTTTTTTAATCTAGTAAATTTTTTTCCAGTGTAAATTTTTTATGTTGGTTTTTTTTCCTTTCGTTTTATGAATTTTGATTCTAAAATTGTTTGATTTTTTTTTGAAAATTTTTGAGTTTTAAAAAATTATTAATGAATTAATTGTTTTTCAATTTTCCATAGTATATTAATTCTAAATATTGAAGAAAAAAATTGACAACCTTAAAATTTCGGAAGTTTGAAATTTCAGCGGTCTTTAATTTTTTTCAAATTGAAATATTTTCATTAGAGTTAGGAAAAAAAATTTTTATTCCGATTGGAAATTAGGGGAAAATAAAATCTTTGTGGTAACCCTAGAATCGAAATTTTCGCACCGGTAAAAATTTTAATGAACGATATTGATTGAAAAAATTTATCAAGTTCAACAAAATAGATTTTCGAAACACGTGTTGATTTTGATATTTTCAAATATAAAGATATAAAGAAAGAATGTTGAAATCGACTCGTATAAATAAGAAAATCCATTGTCGGCTAGGATTTAAAGTTGTAAAAATAAAAAAAAAAAAAAAAAAAAAAAAGTAGTCGGTATGGCAGTTGGATTTCTATTCAGAGAGTTTGTGACACGCACGATCCACTTCTTCCGATCAGAGTCTGTGCCTCGAAGTCTGGAGGATTATTGGGTTGTCGCGTTCAGAGCTTTTCGCAATTTAGCGATGCCTTTGTATTGCTCCAACCTTCTAAAGCCCTGAATTCTAAATCCAACATGCACCTTTTGAGTAGGCGTTTCCAGACAGTTTTGTTTCCATTATTCCAAGAAATAAACATAGGGGGAATTGACGCATCGATTTTAAAGCCAGTATTTATTCTCGTGTTGTTGATATTTGTGTATTTCTCTAAAATCCCTATTTTTTTTAAACTAGTAAATTTTATTTTATATTTAATGTTTTTTTTTTCCTTTATTTATTTATTTTCTAGATTCGATCAATGTTTACAAAAAAAGCTGAATGAATATTTTTGCTTTACAGAGTGGCAAAAATTGGAATTTATTTTGGGTAAATTGAAAATTCCTGACTGTGATTTCGTTATTGTTCTGCTGATTTCCAGGGAGACTGACTTTTTTTTTTTTTCATCATCATCGTTGAAGGGATTCTAGAGCTGTGCTCTTGACTTGTACTCGAAATTCTGGAGATGCCTCTTGGTCGACGGCGTTACACTGCCTCGAGAAAGTGGTAAAGAATCGAGACTCTGGTGTGACTATACTTGAAAGAAGAAGAAGAAGAAGAAGAAGAAGTTGGTGTATGTCGCAACGAAGCACTCATGCTTCGAGGGATCTCCTCCGAGACTCATTGAGTTTGCTTCTAGGATCCGCTTTTTTTTTTTTCATTTCCCCTTGGCTTCATTGTCCCCCCTTATAACTATACTCACAAGTTATTATACATATATACCCCGTGTGTCTTTTTCGTTGAAAATGAAAAGCACCAAAATGTAATCCTCAGTCTCCGAGTTCACTCTCGACTTCCATCTCCAGTCATATCCGGATTTTCCACTAGGTTTCTCCAGTTCCGTTTGTGATTTCAAATTCTCAGTTATCCGACCGAAGAAAATGGCGACTAAAAGCTTCGTAAATCGAAGGTTGAACGACTTTCTATTTTTTTTTTTTTTTTTTCTTTATATAATCCTCCTTTTTCGTTTCGCTTTCAAACATATCTAATCTATCGTTTGACCAAAAGTTTATTTGGTTTCAAGCTTGGAATACTGCGGAAATTGGATGCAGTGGAAAAGTGAATTTTGTGTCTTGAGAAAAGAACGAAATTTCGCATTTTCTGTAAAAAAAAAAAAGAGATGCGGCGACACATTTTATCACTGTGGGAAAAATTTATTTTTACTTGTTCCGTTTATTGTCAAATAAATTTAAATCAAATCGTTCACGGAAAAAAAATTCACCAGAAATAGCGAAAGATTTTACTAATATGGAAAAAAAAATTTCTATTGTTTCAGTTTTTTTTAACTATTTTAGCAAAAAATTACTGTTTTTAAATGAAAATTTTTTTCCTTGTTTACTTGACAGTTAAATATTTGTCTTTATCAAATAATTAAGCGATATTTATTTCCATTTTGATTCGAATGAAAATTATTTGGTTGAAGTAAATATTATATTTGATTGAAGTAAATATTTTATTTGGTTCAAGTAAATATTTTATTTGATTATAATAATAATAATTAAGATTATGTGAATCTTATAATTATTCTGGGATTGAAAAATTTTAAATTACTTACTTACTACTTTACTTGAATAAAATGATTCACAGAAAAAAATTTACCTGGAATAGCGAAAGGTTTTACTAAAATATCAAAAAATTTTTAATCGTTTCGGTTTTTTCTTTACAATTTTTGTGAAACCTTTTTGCTGTTTCCAAATGAATTAAGCGTTATTTATTTTAAATTGAAAAAATTCAAATTCAATTTATTTTACTTTGAATGAAAATTATTTGGTTAAAATTTTATTTGATAATATAATAATTATATGTGATGTATTCTGAGATTTAAAAATTCGTTTTGTAAAATTCTTTCGAGTATTCTAAAAAGATGTTTGAATTTTTCTTTTATTATAATTTTTTATTTATATGGAATTCTCAAAAATATTTTGAATTTTGAGTTTAAAAAAAAATTGTTTTTTTATTTTTCTGTGGAAAAGAATATATTTCTGAGAATTTTTGAACAAATTGAGAGTTATAGAATTGTCAAGATTGTAGGTGAATTATTTTTATAGCATTTTTTTGTGGTAAGCTTTAACATTTTTGTTGCGATTCCATTATTTATTTGACCATTTGTTACAGGGATGTTTGGCCTCAAAACGACCATTTCGGAAGTAAGGATATGCCCGTGGAGGAGGAATTTTTGGCACTACGTGAAATTTTCTTTGCTGATTTGGGTGGTGAGTACATTTTTAAGAAAACTATTTTTTATTATTCTAATTTTTAATTTAACTTGAATTTGCATTTATTGTAAACATTAATTTGACTAAATCAATGAAATTTGGGAATTACAATTGAGAAACTAGAAAATTAGGAAAATAATTTTAAAAAAAAAATAACGAATATAGTTGGAAAAGAAAATTCAAAGCTGAATTTGCATTTATTGCACATTAATGTGACTAAATCAATAAAATTTGGGAATTACAATTGAAAAACTAGAAAATTACGAAAATAATAAAAAAAAATAACGAATATAGTTGAAAAAAAAACTCAAGAAGAAATTAAATATCAAATTGGATTTAAAAAATAATAATTTTCGAAAATATTTGAAGAGGAAAAAATTTATTAAAAAATATTTTTCATAGATAATAAATGAGAAAGAATAAAAATAAAGTGGAATTATTTAACAATTTATGAAGACAATTTTAATGAAATTGAATTTTAATAATAATTTCTAATGTGCCAAATGTGATAATATATTTAAATTGAGATAATTTCAAATTAAATGAACAAGTTCATTATGGTTTTAATATACAATTTCATTATTGATTTCCCCATACCCAAAAGTCTTGGAAAGTTAGCTAGGGTGTTTCAAGTCTAAAATAAATATGCATGAGCACATTTGTGTAGTCATATCGCCTTACACCGCGCCACTCGCTTTATTTTTCACAATAAATAAAAATGACGCACTAGAGTGCGTTATGTCTATATTTTGGATCGTTGCTCTTATTTCTTATGGAAAATAAAAAAAAAAAATTTTTCCTCTCTCTCTCTCTCTCATAAACTACTTTATCTGCAGAATATACATTTTCTGTTTAACTCACTGCCGAGTACAACTGTATCTAAATATTTTTAAAAAATGAAGAGAAAGATAAAATTTGTTTTTAATTTTTTTGTTTCTTATTTATTAAAATCAGTTTTTGCGATAAAAAATTTTTTTTTTTGGATAAATATTTGAATAAAATTTTGAATTGAGTAAATTGTATTAAATTTCCTCGAGATTCTTGTGCAAAGATAGTTTAATATTGACGATCTCGGCGTGTCTGACTCTGACGATGTTTGCGTCAACTTGTAAAAGAGAAGATCGTTAATACTTCTTTAGCTCCCGATGGAATGTATTATCTCTAGTTTGCAGAGGAAGTTAGTCTCGAGAGCTGAGTGAAATGTTTTTCTCGTTATTTGCTCTCTTATTCAACTTTTCGAATGTTGTCTCTATTTTTATAAAACTCCATTTGCATTTCTCGTTTTTTTTTTTTTCCTCCTAAAGACTTTCATTATCTCGTAAAAATATAGAAAATATTTATTTTTCTCTCTTTGTTTTTTCTTCTGATTTTATAAATGAGAAGGTAGTTAAGTAATTATTAAGGGAAGGGAAAAAATGTCAGTGCTACTTTAAAATTTTTATCTTGTGATTTTAGTCACGCGATATGTCACGCAAAGTTGAAAATTTAATAAACTTGGAAATAAACAGGAGAAAATATTTTATTTAGATATTAATGTTATTTTATTTCATTAAAATCGGTAAAAATAAAAATTTTTCCTGCTTTCAAAAAAAAAGGATTTATTTAATTCGGCTATCTATTTCAGATTATGTCTCAAAACTTTTTAATCTCCACTTTTGAAGGTTTTGATAATTATTCTCTTTTTAAATTCCACATTTTTTATTCCATTAAAATTTTTTTTTTAGTGAAATTTTTTGTTTGGAAAATTTTTTTGGAAATTGGAACATTATTTTTCAGAGTGAAAAAAATATGGGGATATATAAGTTATTTGAACTTCGTATAGACATACTTGGCAGTCTTTCTGTTATGAATTATTTGTTTTCGAGGAAAGCTTTTTGGATAAAATTAGGGTCAAAGTATTGAATAATAGAGCAGCTGGTAGATTTTGAATTATTTATGTATTCTATGAAGGATATCGAGAGTGAAAAACTTGTACAAACACGTGATTTTCGTTGAGTAAGGAATATTGTGTGTGAGATCTTTCAAAAGAGAGAGAGAGAGAGAGAGAGAGGGAGGTTTGTAATATGCAGAGCATATATCATGACACAAATTTAATTAAACGCGCTACTGGGATTCATTTCATGCTTCTAATTTATGTATGAATAACTACGTTGTTTACCATAGAGCTTTCAGGAAAGCCTTACATTTATGTCCAATCTATGTATACAAGACGTTTGTGGTTCATCAAAATTTTCGTATATTTTCAATTTCTTTTTTTACTTTTTTCATCAAAAGAGTTGCCACGGATCATGGAAAAGTCAAAGCAAGTGAGATTGATCATGAAAATTTATGAAAAGTACTGCAAAAAATGCTACTAAAATTTTTTGAAAATTTCAATTCAAACTTTTGCTTTTAAAAATTGTCTTACATTTTTATAATTGTAGGCCTCGGATCGAATTTTGAAAGAAAAAAAAAAGTCATTTTAGTCATCTAAAAAGTCCATTTTTTTATTTTCAATAAATGTTTTTGTCATCAGTCAAAATGGAAGAAGAAAAATTAAATTACTGCTCTGCAATCTAAGTATTAAATAATAATTTTTTTTAAAGCAGAGATTGTCAAAAGAGACAATTGCCTTAATTCAATTAAGGTTGCAATATAATTAAATGCCAGGTGTCTGCTTTTTCTTGACGATTTCTTCTTCTTCTTCTTCTTTTTCTTCTTCTTCTTCTTCTCTAATTACACTTTGTTTTGGACTTTCGAAGATCAAAAGAGACTTTAAGAATTGTGGTCCTGAATCTTTAAGATTAACCTCTGAACTTTCAAGATCAAAACAAAAGTCTCAAACTTGAGAAAATTCTCATTCAGAAGATAAATGAAACTCAACTTAATTAGGGAGTTAATGTTTTGGAAATTTTTTTTTCTTTTTGAAATTGGGTCTTTAGAATTTGCTATATTAATTGCTCGCATTTGGTTTGTTTTCTCAATTTTAATTATTCTCCTGAGAAACCAATTAGTTCTTTATTAATAAATATTAATAATTAATAATAGGAAGTAATTATTACTTACTATTATTATTATTTTTATTATTATTATACTTTTATAATTTATATCCTATTCAGCATGATAATAATAATAATATAATTTTATCAATTTTCTCTGAATCATATTTAATGGAAAAACGATATTCTGACTAGAGTAAGAAAGTTAGTGAATTATAAAGTAAGGGAATAATACATATATAAAGCTTCAGTTTATTTAAATAATTGTTTTAAATATTCAATATCCTGAAAAAAATAGCTCGATTTTTTTTGATAATTTTATAGCTTTTAGCTAATCAGTATTATAGTAATAACAGTACAAAATGTCCCGTTAGTACATAAATAAATAATATGCTGAAAGGATATGAAAAATATTAGTTGAAAAAAAAATTGGCAAATAGTAAGAGAATATTGGAATGCTTATATATAAGTAAATAAAGTTTTGAATAATTGTTCACTTGGATTTTAGCATAGTGATGAAGATCTCTAATGATTTTCCTTAATTTATAATTCACGGTTGAGTGGGAAGTTCTGTCTTCTAGAAGACCCCATTGAAAATCAATTATACCATCCAGCGAGACATAGTTCCCTCTGTTCATCACACTTTGCCCCGTATCACTTCCGTTTTGACGTTCTACTCGCGTTCCAAGCACGTTCTATTCGAAATTCCAGAATTCAATATAGGACTTCTATGTCGCATTTAGCATTGACGGAAAAGCAATTCAGTCATGTCTCTCTCTCTCTCTCTCCTTCTCTCTCGTACGCGCGCGCGCGAATCAAGTGCATATAAAAATCGTTTTAAGCATCATTTGAAACGCATTTTTTTTCAATTGCTTCTGATGAACTGATTGAATTATACCTTTGAGCTTTATTTGTGTTTCCTGTGTGAGAGGGGACAAAAAACTAGTCTAATTTTGTTTTATTCACATGGAACATTTTTTTTATACCACATTTTAAACTTGCATTCATTTTTATTGAAACGTAGGTATATTTTCTAAATTTGAATCATTAAAAAAGTCACTGATCAGTTACTAAATTCCATCTATTTGAATCAGTGAAAATTTAACAGGCCTCGGGGACAAAATCTTTTGAAATCCAATTTAAAGAAATTACAATTTTAATTCTTCCCAAATTTAGTTATTTTTACACAGAAAAAAACTGAATTCATTTTTGCTGCATCTTATTGTGAGATCTACATTAAAATGAATTAACAGACAACTTCACGTTACTCAAAATGAAATTGTATAGAAAAACTGTAAAAATGTATGTTATGTTCTACATTGTGATATTTTCATATTGGTAGTGCTGCAGAATCTTGTAAATTATATAAAATATTGAAAAGAGAAAAAAAATGCATGAAGAAGAAATTCGTTGAATGTGATTAGTGCGACGTATTGGATTTAGTGGCTAAAAGCAAGTGTTTCATACTAGATGATGAATAATTGGGGAAAATATATGAGGCAACAGGGAACAATTTCAAAGTGATTGTATTTATAAATTATTTTTAATTTCTAAAAATTTCAACTGTAACTCTTTCAAAATTCAATTATTTTTAATTATTTTTATAATTTTCTTCAAAAATTCAATTATCTGCAGTGAAAGAAAAATTTATTTGCTTCAAATACTTGGTTACATGACTTTTATCAAATAAATATTAATTGGCATTAAATAATTATTGAGTCAATTAAATTGTATTTGTTTCAAATTAGGAAAATTTTGGTCCAAATACAGTTTATTTAATTCAAATAAAAATTATTTGGTTCAAGTAAATATTTGTTTAATAGTCAAGTAACGAATCATTTGCATTAAATAAATTTTTTTTAAATTAAAAACTTTTAAAGTTCAATTTTTGTCTGTATTTTCTAATCAATTTTTTAGTAACAGAAATTATAAAAAATTTCAATAATAATTTAATTATTGTCTGAAATTTGACAAAATCTTTTGAAATTTAATTATTAAAAAAAAAATTTTAATAGCTGGAATTTAGCAATTGATTTAAATAAAAAAAATATTTTCTTTTTGATCATCTTTTTTTATAGACAAAAAATAAATAAGGAAACTATAAGAATTTTAGGGAAGAGTATTCTTATTTTTGTATTAAGGAGAATTCAATTAATTCCAGTTTATATGGCTTATTTCTTTACAGGGCTTTAATGGGATTTTTTGCTATTAATTGATTATTGTAGGCGATACTCGAAGATTTGTAGTGTGCTATTATAGTGAAACTAGGTTCTCAGAATATATATTTTTTTTATTATTATTTATTAATGGTTCAATTATTAATACTGTGAGGGATGTAATTTTTCTACTTTAAGTTCGAGCTAAGATTTATTTTTCGATAAACCCTTGAAATCCTAAAATCGATGGTTCGACATGGGGTTATCTGAACTATAAATAACTAGTTAGAAAGGAGACTTATTTCTTTGCTACATGCCCTTTTTTCTAGAGTTTAATACTTATTTTTAGGATCAATATTACTGAGAAATGTATTTCTCTTGTGAAAAATTGTTTTTTCAATTTTTAAAAAGGAAAAAAAAAATTTTTTTCACCCAAATTTATTGTTTGACAAGAAACTGACAGTTTAATATTTAGAACAATGAATATTGTTTTATTTAAAAGAAAAACAGCGAAACAATGCGAAAATTGTTTCTACTCTGTTTATTCCCTTTGTACGTCTTTTTTAAAATTCATTGATGTGGTACTTTTTTCAAATTTTTCTAATTTTTTGCCAGTTTTACATTTATTAAAATAAATCAATTTGATGAATCAATTTTTTTTTCTTTGAAATTCAAAATCAAACATATTTTTTAGAAATTAAATTAAACGCAATATATTAAAATGCATATTAGTTTAATCTTTACTCGGGAAATGAAGTCAACAGTATATTGAGAATAATATTTGGTTATTGCGGTTGTAACAAGTTAAACAGGAAAACTAGTAAAGATGAGTAGAATTCGTTTTTTTTTCATTTTTATTCATCTGTGTGATAAATTAAATTTATCCGCGAAAATAACTTATAGTGTCGCAGTGAATATTCGTGATATATATAGTGCATTACTTCCACATACTTGGGCAATTCAAAGCATCAACGATCCAAGTTTATCTCTCACATTTCTTCAACGGATACAATCTTTTCCGGCATTTCGTTAGAGAGAGAGGTACTGGCACTTTTTTTTTTTTTTTTTTGCCACCCTGTTTGACTGTGTCGAGTCAAAAGTGAGAAAAAAAGCAAGGATCGCTATTTAAAAAAGATATATATATATATATATATATATATATATATATATATATATATATATATATATATATATATATATGTCGAGAGCTCTAGACTGTATTTGCGTGCTTTTATTAAGTATACAAGAAGAGGGTTTTGTGTGCTTCAAATATCGTGTACATCCATCCTCTTTGCGCTCGTTAATAAAGTTATCATTCAAGGTTAAATTCCATGAAATTGCATCAGTCAATAAACGCCCTTTTCAAACACGATCCATACCGTCTACGATTCGAACATCATATATCCCCCTCAATCAATTCAATAATAATTTTCAGAGGCGACTGATTTAATACCATCTCGTACAATTTATTGACATCTAACGAAACTCGGATTAGTTATACACATTAGAATTGAAACGCTCGTTTAACTGTTAGTAATTAACTAATTGTTTGATTATTATTGTTTCAATTCGTGATGCATGAATAAATTCTAAAAATTAATTGTTAGAATTTTTATTTCAAATTTATTTTATCCAATTTTTTATTCATAAGAATTTAATCGAATTTTAATTTATAATTCTCATTCAACGAAATTTTAAATGATACGAATTTTTTTATACAAATGTTTACGTAAAAAAAATGTTTAGCCATTGAATTTTTATTTGACAGAAAAAACAACAAAGTTCTCATTTAATTGAATTTTTAAATGACGGAAATTCCAATTCGCCGAATTTTTATTTGTACGAATTTTTAGTGGATAGAATTTTTAAGGCGCCAAATTTTCGTTTATCCGAAATTACAAATAGACGAACGAACAATCAAAAGAAAGATTTTGGCGCAATTCTTGAAAATTCACCAATTAGAATAATAAATCAAGAAAATCGTGATTGGTCAATTTTCAAAAATGGCGCCGAAATCTTTCTATCAATTGTTTATTCGGCTATTTGTAATTTCGGACAAATAAAAATTCGGCGCCTTAAAAATTCGTATAAATAAAAATTCGGACAAATTATAATTCGGCGATTCGGAATTTCTGTCATTTAAAAATTCGAATAATATAAAATTCGATTGAATGAAAACTTTGTTGTTGTTGTTGTTGTTGTTTTTGTCAAACAAAAAATCGTTGGCTAAAAATTTTGTTATATTAACATTCAAGCAAATCAAAATGCTGAAAAATGAAAATTCGAACAAATAAAAATTCTAACTAGTGGAAATTCTAACGAATGAAAATTTTAACTAATGAAAATTCTATCTAACTAATAAAAATTCTAGCTAATGATATTTAGAACTTATTTATGCTTCTCTTTTATTGATTTTACGAATTTCGGTGAATTTTAAGAACAATTTTATTTCGGTGAATAAAAACAATTTATAATTTGAGAATATTGATATTCTTTGAAGATGATATTCTCATTTTTATGCAACCTCCTTTCTCTCTCTCTCTCAAATATGAAGAAAATGCAAATATTTGTACTGTAAAATTTTGTAGTTTCAAAATTGTTTCAATCATGTTAGTTTTCCCATTTTGTTATGTGTATATAGTTTGCTTACAAAGTTCGAGTTTTGTTTTGGAATATTATTTCTGAAACTGAATGAATTAATAAACGTTTTTCGAAGTTGCTTATACTCTATACTAGTGTTTGAGTTTGTATAACTAATAATCATAGTGAAGGGTTCAACCCCTGTCTCTAAATCAGAATTAGTTAAAAATAATTATTTAATTTAATTCAATTTTAGTGAAATAAATCCAATTGTCACATAGACCAATTACAGGATTATCAAATTACAAAAATAATACACAAAGAAAAATGGAAAAACGAATAAAGTAACTCTTACCACTTTAAAAGTGGTAAATAGTAATAAATGAAATATTAAAATTTACTCCTGAAATAGTAAATTTTACTATTTTTGGAGTGTAAAAATTTCCAGAAATGCGCAGAAACTGCGGATAGTTCAGGTTTTACTTTTAAAGTAGTAAAAGTTACTTTATTCGTTTTTCAATTTTTCTCCATGTAGAAAATGGCAAAATATTGCAATTAATAATTAAGGCATCGGATTTTCATTTATAAAATTATTAGTTTAATTTTGGATGACATTTGCTTCAGCAATTAGTAAAAAAAAATATGAGCCAAAAGTTTTGAACGTTCAAATGAACAAAATATTTTTTTCAATCTATAAATTATTAGAAATTATAATATCAATGTAAAACAAAACAGTAAATTAAACAAATATTAAATTAATAACTTCTTTTTATATATTTAAAACAATATTTTGTAATAAAATTCGTACTTAAAGAAGTTACAAAAAAAAATTTTGTTCATTTGAACGTTCAAAACTTTTGGCTCATAAAAAAATAACTAATTATTATAGTAAAAAATTAACTCATATTCAGTAGAAAAATAATAAATTGAATTTAGTTACAAGAAAAAATCACTAACATAACCTAAAATTTGGTTGACTTATTTCTATTTGTTTTTTGAGGTCCCTTTTCTCGTGAAGCGTCACATATTAAGCTAAAATTTTCTAGAGAACTTAAAAATAGTATAAACAATCGTTGTTATGTATTATTTTATTAAAAATAAAAATTTTGAAAAATTGCATATTTGTGATAATGTAACAATCACTAAGAAAAGAAAAAGAACTCCATTTTTTTATTCCTATCAAAAAATTAAGTATAGTTTAGAGGGTAATAGTTTTTGTTTTCGGGTAAATATGAACTTGAATTAGGAATTCTAAATAGAGGCAAACGTTAAGTTTATTTCGTGGTGCTCTTGGCGATGAAATAATAGTGTATATTTGGAACTCAAGGAGGAATTGAATAACAGTTGAGCTTGAATAATATAGCTATGTAAATTGGGGTGGGTGCTTTAGGGGTGGATGAAGAAGGAGAAGAGGGGATGAGAGAGAGAGAGTAATAGGGAGAAGGAGAGGGGATATATAACGTTATACCTACAACGAAGGGGAAGGTAGGAGAGTGTAGACGGGATCATTTATATTGTATCCAAACCGTCGTTTTCTCCTATCTCGAGCAGCATAGTACGTACCAACGTTCCAACTCGTTCTCCAAGCTTTCTCCCATCCTTTTTCCACTTCCGTGGCACTTCTCATCGCGTTTCTCGTTTTACGCGGTTGCGACGTTATTAAGGAATTATTTCCCCCGTCACTTTGCCAACATTGCGTTCTATCTTATACAATTTCAATGAACTTTTTTTTATTCCCATCGAACATCTATAAAATGTCACTCTATTTCGCATTTTTTTTTTTTTATAAAAATAATAAAATTATATTTTTTATTATTAGAAAAGGATGTAAAAAAATATTTTAGTCAAGGTTCTCATTTTATAAGTCTATTATTACTATTATGTAAATTAATAATTATTATTTAGCACAGAAAAAACTGAACTCATTTTTGTTGTATCTCATTATTCGATCTGCACCAAAATGAGTCAACAGACGTATTGGATTTAGTGGCTAAAAGCAAGTGTTTCATACTAGATAATGAATAATTGCGGACAATATATGAGAAAACAGGGGAAATATTTCAAAGTGGTTGTATTTACAAATACAAGATTCCTGACCTAAAAATTCTATTATTTAATTACGTTAATTTGTGTAAATCAACTTTGAGAATTAATTTTTAACGCTATACATTTGTTTATTAAAAACAATTATTTTATTTAATATTTTTCTAAGTAATACAAATAATACAAATCAAATATAAAAATATATTGAGTTGTATTATCCTCAAAATATGAGGTTAATTTTAAAGTTATTGACAATGTTTTCAAATAACGCTAATATTTTATTACCAAATTATATCGATTACTGTCTTTCTTTTTATAACATAAAAAATATTTAGATTCGTACACAAAACAAAATATTATAATAGTATAAAATTTTATATTTTCATAATTTTATCAATAGAGACGAGTGAATATTCCTTAATCTCTAGTTCGAATTTTAAATAGAATTAATATTATTCGAATATTATATCCATATAATGAAATGTAATATGAAATCTGATTTTCTGATTAGTGACTTGTTCGTATTTTATAAATATTTTAACGAACTTTTCTTGTCAATAACTAAAATTCGCTTTCAACTTCGAAATGGTACTGGAATGTAACCAGTATTTACTGGATAAATTTTCTACCTTGTTATCTTCTCGTTAACAAGTTTCCATAATAATATAAATTCCAGTTATTCACTTAATTATGAAAATGGAATTTAACTTTTATTACTTGATATATACATAAATATATTTTATGTAACGCGCGATTTAATAGAGTATATATGCATTATTTATAAAAATATTATAGATACATATGAATTTTTAAAATATTCTTTCAATATTTTAACATTCTATATTGAATAATATTCTTTTGAAATATATAGAATTTTGTAAAATCCAATTCATGTATATATAGTTAAAAATAGAAGCGAAGATTTTATCTGTCCACTTTTTTTTATTAAATCTGCTTCCTGGTATTTCATTCAATTTGATATATATATATATATATTTAAATCAATTTTTTGAATATTTTATATGAATATAATATTAAAAATTAATTCAAATTGAGAAGGGAAAATATTTAAAATTTAGTTTAATATAGAGTCAGAATTCATTTTTAATGTTAAATTGTTTTTTCATTACTTTTACTGCAATAAAAATAAGTTTCTGAAACCCTATTTTTATGTATTTAAATTTGTTAATTGTCGACAAAAATTTTTGTTTTATTTTAAGACAGCTTTTATAACTTTAACAAAAAAAATTTCCTCCACGAGGCGAGGAAGCAAAGTATTAAAAGAATATTAAAATATTTGAAAATATTTGTAATATGGTTTAAAATTCTTTAAAGTAAAATATAAAAAAGATTTTATTGATAATTTATAAGTAAACATCTCATATATGTGAAGAACAAATTTACATTGTTAGAAAATGGTGTTTGTTCATTTGTATTTTCTTTGGTTTATTCAAACCAAAAATATATTCGAGGTTTCTCTTCTTGGTGACATCTTAAGTAGTTTAGGTCAATCTGACCTACTTCCTCTATTCCGTCTGTGTATGGTTGACTGCTTTTGTTTGTTCTACTGTTAGCTTGGTCGGGTAACGTCTAGGGACGTGACAAATTAGTAAATTGGAAGTCTTTACTCAAGAACTGTATATAAAATTCTTTTAAAATTACCCCCCCAAAAAAAGTAACCAATCCCATTAATTTTTCATTAAATATTTTTACCACTGGAAAATAGAATTAAATTCTCATTAGTTTGTTACAATATATATATACACACACGTGATATTGAATTTAATTATAATCAATGAATTTCATGATGTAATGTGCGTTAAATTTTCTGAAATTACTATATACAAGTGGAATAGTCATGTTTTATTTGCTTACTCCGCAATTCTCCAACAAGTTGAGTTTTAGTTGTACACCATTTCAAGGAATTACTGTTTCAGTTTGATATTCGAAATTAATTAATTTAATAGTTTAGATACTTGGACGAATTTCATATTGATTTTGTTGTATTTTTATTACTGGGAAGAAATTTTATTTTATTTATTTTAAATTATTACTTTATATTTATCTTTTACAAAAAATTAAATAAAGATAAATTTTTAATGGAAACTGAGAAAAACAGAGAGAAATTATAATTTATTTATTTTTGTTCTGAATTTTTTTAAAGAAGAAATTTTATTTTATTTATTTATTTCAAAGTATTTATTATTATTATTTTCTTTAATTATCTTTTACAAAAATTTAAATAAAGAAAAATTTTAAACAAAAACTGAAAAAAATAGAAACAAATTATAATTTATTTCTTTTTGTTCTCAATTTTTTAAAATAAGCTTTGTTTTAAATATACTAAAAATGGAATAATGAAAATGTTGTCACGGCAGTTTATTTTCCATTTTTTATCGTAAATAAACCACTGGGTTTTTTATTCATTAAAAATAAAATAATATTATTGTACCTACAATTTTAAATAACGAAATTCAGTTTTTTTTTTAATCCCAGAATAAATGAGATTTGTCAATTTTTTTTTATATACATTTATCCGAGCTGTATTTTTTTCAATTTTGTTTCACGTTGAAAGAAGTTAGTCACGAGGTAAAATATGCTAGAGGAAATTTTTTTTTTTTATTTTCACAAAAATATTTTACATACATATGCGCAACATTTATAACATTTGCCGAGATTTGATAAGATTGTAGTGTTTAAGGATTCACAATTTTATGTACAAAAAATTTTTTTTTTGCGTATATATATTTTTCAAGCGTAGATGCATTGAAAACTTTCAAGAACTGACAAAATGAAAGAAAAATTGTCAGAGATATCATATATATAAATATATATATATATATATATAGGGAAGGAAGATTATGTTACTTCCATCTGAACTCAATTTTCCCAGGAACTATATATTTTTCTGAGTATAGCAAACTTGATATTACAGAATGCACTTTAACAATTTTTCAATGAAAAAATTTTTTATATATGTAAAAATTTGAAGAATTTTTAATTTAACTATGGAATTGAAATTTTAATTAGATTTATGATTTTCAATTACTTTGATTTTGAAATAATTTAATTTTGTTTCAATTTCATTGTTTAATTATTTTGAATAATATGGAAATATATATTTTTCGTTATCTTTATTGTGTCTACAAGTTCGATAGTAAGTTTTGAAAATTCCCCTCGACACAAGTTATAATTTATTAGTTAAGAATTTAAATTTAAACGATTCAATTTGGATGTTTTCCAATTTGGAATAGGGCCAACTTACAAAAAGGGTGCCAGTGCTGAAAGTCTTATAAATTTTTGTAAAATTTTTGATTTTTCAAGCATTCAAATCCAATTGTTTTTGAAATTTTAATATTGTTATCTTCTTTTTTTTCCACCCATGTGAATATCATTTTGTGGATTTTTATTTTTAAACAAAAACATTTTTTTTTCAATTTAAAAGCTTTCAACGAGAATTTCACTAGAATTGATTCTATTTATTTTTGGCATGAAAAAGAATATCTATTATTTAAACTCGTTCTAATTTTATTTGTATTTTTTTTTACTCTTTATATATTTATTTGATCATTTATAAAAAATTACATTTTTTAAATTTACTATTTTTAATATTTATACTATTTTGTTTTACATTTCCTTAATGGATTTTTCATTTGTAATAATAATATTTATTTAATGAGATTTTACGAATAAAAATATTCCGAGAAAAGTATGTGTTATAATAAAATAATGTGTATTATTTATAAAGTTAAATTTAAAATGAAAAGAGTAAGGGAGAAAGTACAATTTTTAAAGGTAAAATTTCATGAAGGATGAATGTTGATGTCATTTGAGCTTTACGTAGCGTTTCAGGAAAAAATATCTACTGCCTCGAAGGCTTGTTTATATATATTTTTTTAATGTCAGGATTTTCATAATAATTTCTTTTTTTTTCTAACAAACAAAATGGCAAACGTTGAATAAAAAAAAAAAATATTTCATAAATATGTGAAAAAAAATTTCAGTAATTTTATATAAAAGAAAAAATAATTCACAAAAATATTTCTTTTAATCTTTGCGTTGCTTACAAGGATACATTTTTTGCGATCCTTCTTTATATGGAGTAGGAAAATAAATATTTTTTTTTAAAATCATAATTAACATTTAAGCTTTGTGGTTTAATGAGAACATTCTTTTCATGAGAGTCTAGTTAACAGGGGGTTTTCGTTTTTTTTTTCTTCTAAAGAGTGCTTCAAACTTGTCAAAACTTTCATATTGCATTTGAAATTTTATTTTCATTTCTATATTACATCTCGAAACAATTCGTAATTTTAATTTTTTCGTTCTTGATTTTTATTTGATTGAATTGTATATAATTTTTATTTAATCGAATTTTATATTTACTTATTTAATTAAAATTAAAATTAAAATTAAAATTAAAATTAAAATTAATTCCAATGAAAATAAAAAATAAAAATTCGATTAAATAAATGTTTTCTTATACATAGAAATTAATGTTTTTTGTAAGGTTCGTTTTTGCTATAAAAATAAAGAGCGTTGTTTTAGTTTTTCTATTCTACCAATTTATCCTTTTTTTTAATAAAATTATTGTCCTTTATTGATAAAGTCAGAGAGAGTTCTGAAAATAAAGGTGAAATTCTCTGGTAGTTAGGATAAGTGTAAAGCCGGTTAGGCTTTTTCATATCTCTTTATTGGAGGACTTGCGTGATAACCAATTACCATTTTCGTCGGTCTTAGGAAGGGTCCGACATTGACTGTACATTTTATCGTATATTCACTGCTTTTTATGCAAATTGCAAACGACGAGACTATAGAGAGATAGAGAGAGAGGGAGAGAGAAAAAAAAGTGAGTTGGTTAACTATAAAATTTGGTAGACGATTCGGTTACATAACTCGAGTTATATATTCTCAACGGTTTCTCATATTTATTATGATAATTTGAATTTTTGAGATTTTAAAACTAATTTTCTCCACCCACAGTATTCGCAGGCTTCGTATTTTAGACTAAAAATTATGCAAAAATTTTAAATTCTAATAAATTACTCAAATCAGACTTCAAAAAAAAAAATTTTTAATGAAATTTTAAGAATTTATTTAGAAATTTGGCCTATTTAATTAAAATTTTCCTTAGTTCGATTCTGAAATATTCGAAATAAATTTTCTTGGTAATATTGATATATAAATTTAATTAAAATAAAAAAAACGAATTTTTTTTTGGAATGTAAATCGACTGTATTCGAAAAAGACATTAGCGCATCTTTGCAAATTTAAATTGTATAGTGATAACTTTCAAAATCGACTGCTTTATTAAATTTCTTGTGAAAATCAATTATAAGGAACGCTATATCATTTTCAAAATGGTCCTTTATGTAGAGTTGAATTTTAGAAGGGTAGGAAGCATGAAAATTGGCAATTTATTTGTAATTTGATTTCTAGTTTATGTAAAGGTCGACTTTGAAAAGCCAATGTTTAATTCAAAATTTTTGGAATTATTTTTTAAATAATTTTTTTTTCACAAATAATAATAATAATTTTATAAATGTTTTTGTATTTTTAAAAAATAATAATTTAATATTTATCTTAATAGATTTTTTCTCATTTTCCATTATTAACTGTTATGGATTTTTAATTTTTAAAAATTGAGAAGAATTTTATACAATATCATAACACTTGTTTCGAATCGAAAGTAACGACTAGACGTATAAGATTGGACCAATATTGGGAGTGAACAGAGTATCTACATACCAAACTTGAACCAATATTGGTCCAACATTGGCGACTAATATTGACAACATATGGAAATTTCCCACTGGGCAAAATTGTTTTATAATTCTCCTTTGTAGTTTCAGTGTTAATATATATATATATGATGAACTTTCACCACATTTATCGGGTTTTCATATATGAAAATTTAAAATACTAAACTAGTTTCTATTTTGACTATATTTTTTTTCTCTTTCGTTTACAAATGAATTGTAGATATCTCAAAAAAAAAGAAATAAAAAAAATTGAAGTATTTCCTCGACATTTTTCCAATATTTTTATTTTCTAAGAATATTTGCATTTCGAATCATGAATGTGTATATGCATTTTAAAGCATCAATAATCGAGCAATGTCCAATATTGTTACAATGATGGAAATGTTGGGAAAATAGTTCATACATATAAACATGTTGCCTTTTATACATTTTATGGTGAAGTAAAGTTAAAAGGTTTCCTTTTCAAATCAAGAATCTGTAGATTTCAATTATAGTTAAAATTTTGATTTATTCGATATTTCGATTTAATGATATTTTTTTTCCTACTTTGAAATAAGAATTTCAATTTTCGTTTTGTAGAATTTTTGGGACGCATGATTATCCCATAAAAATTATTAGTTAAAAATTAAAAATTTACTTCCTGAGTAAATTCCTCCTTAGTTATTAATTTTATTTAATTAAAAGTCAATTTTAAACTGATTTCAAAAAGCAATATCTATTAATTCGATATAGTAACTTGTTATTAAATCGAGAGTATAATGAATAAATCCGTTTCTAACTAACGCATCAAATATAAATATCAAATTGAATTTCAAAATTCAAATGAACTTATGACATATCTATTATATTAAATTTTCTATATTGATGTCAATATGTCGTCAATATTAACAAAATTATTAATTCAGAGGAATAATATATGCAAATAAAATATCAAATGATAATAATAATTTTAATATCTATACCAAATTTGTTAATACACTGAAAAAAAATAAAAGTTTCAATTAATCAATTCTTTGACTATTATCAAATAAATATTTATTTATATTAAATATTAAAATATTAATTATTATTGTTAAATTAATTTCACATCCGTCATTTATTGTATTGTTAATTAATTTTTACGAGACCTTTAAACGGAAAACTAGTGTTTAAAATTTTTTAAAGAAATTTATTGTATTATTATTATTATTATTATTATTATTATTATTATTAATTACTGAAAATGAACCTGTTTAGAAAGACTAAAAATTTAGGTTATATTCTACACTGTGATATTTTCATATTGCTAGTACTACAGAATCTTATAAATTATATAAAATATTGAAAAAAGAAAAACAATGCATGAAGAAGAAATTCCTTGAATGTGATTAGTGCGACGTATTAGATTTAGTGGCTAAAAGCAAGTGTTTCATACTAGATGATGAATAATTGGGGAAAATATATGAGGAAACAGGGAATTAATATTTATCTATGTAATTATTTCTTTGTCCACGATAATTTACATTAATCTCGAACTCAAAGTGAACCTGACTGGGTTCAATTTGAAACATTTCACTAAAATAAATTTCAGTTTTTTCTGTGAAATAAATTTTTTTTTTTAAGTGTAATAATATTGATAAAATTATTTTGGTTTATTGATTAAATTTTCTAATGAGTTAAAATGTATTTAAGTTTGACAAAACTGTGGGGAAGAAATAGTTTATTATTATTATTTACGTACTTTATATAAGTTTTGCATTATACTTGTAAATTCATTTAGTTAATATTCAAGCCACGCTTTGATATTTCTATTTCCATGACAAACTTCCGGTAATAATGCATATTTCAGGAAAAAGTTTAAGTTTCGTATTTATTAATTTTACTATTCCTTAGAAATTTCATTTTATAATATTTTTTTAATTAATCACTATTTCTGAAATTTGTAAAAAAATTAACTTTTTTTTATAAAAAATTGATACAATTATATGCTAATTATAATTATGCATTCTATATCAGAAATTTACCTTTAAAAATGAGCTAAATCCCTCTAAAGCATTTTATTATTTTTACTATCAGTTTAGCGAGAAAAAAAGTATTATCTCTCTCTTTTGTATGTAACAAAATTGAGTTCTTTTTTTTTAAAGTATTAAAAACAGAAGATTCAAGAAGTTCTTTTTCTTGAAAACTCAATTTTTATGAAACAGTTTTTCCTTTTTTATAACGTTCTTGAACCTCGTTTATAGTACTTATAAAAATTTCCATATCAATAAATTCCCAATGTGAATATTATGTTTTTCTCTTGACGGGAAAATAATGTTTCAGGAAAAGGATCCTATTTCAATATAAATATTGAATATATTCTGTTTGTAAAAGAGTTTTTCAAAGTTAAATTATAGATGAATCGTATATATGTTCTCTTTTCTCTTAGGAATTAAATATGGAATTTCTTCTTCTTCTTCTTCTTTTTTTTTCCTTGTGACAATGTTTGAAATTTGCACATTTTATGAGAGTATTCATTTTGCATCAGTGTTAAGCGATAATTAATTATTCTCTGGTAGAATGATATAATTTTTCTTCATTCAACCCTTTTAATCTTCGCGAGGAGCTTTGGACTCGTCTACTTAATTTACTGCAAACTACACAAAAGAAGGGCTTTAACCCTAAAGTGGTATGCAAATTAAAAACACAGAAACTCCTAGAAACTGTCACTGTGATTGCTGGGGTAAAAATAAAGAAAAAAAAAGAGAAAGAAGAAGAAGAAGAAGGAAAGAGCCGCGCAGGAGGGACTTGAAATTGGGAGAACAGAGCTTGGTTATTATTAAATGGGGAAAAAGGAGACTGAAGAGAAATGTTAAGATTTCATCTTGGATTACATTTTTGAACAAAAGTTTCTATTCCTTTTTATATTAAATAATTTAAAAATATTTATACATTTTTTTCTTTTAATAACAAAAAAAAAAAATTATTAATTGAATAATTCATTGAATTTGTTGATCAATTTTGTATGTATTTTGAATATGAAATGTCGCGAATTGCGTTGAACATTAAAATTTATGTATTCTCGGGCTTTAGCCCCTAATTTTGAATCCCGGAAACGTGTACAAATCCTCTAAAGAACTTCCTCCAATTAGGAAACTTTCCACAACCAACCCTTCATTCCATTTCGTTTATTTGAATGCTTTTTGCGACGAATCTTTTGATATACATACATATATATATGAAAGCGTAAATGTGGTGGGCGCAAGGCTGTGAGATTCAATACTTGAAAAGCGTTCCGATCAAACTGCTGTTAGGTATATAGTGATAATTTGTCTGCCGTGGCAGAAAATCAATGTCGATCTGTCAGTGGCCAGGTTTCCTATCGTCTACGTCGTCCATAACTTGGGGAAAAGTATTCCCTTTGCCATTTCCCTTATCAAATTTTCCTTCTATCAATAATCTCTTCTTCTCAAGTCATTGAAAAGAAAAAAAAAAATTCTCTCCTGTGAGAAAAAAAAAAGTTATGGCCAATTTTCAACATAATTTCATTACTAATTTCGATTTCGATAAATTTTTTCTATATTATTAAAATTGAAAAAATTAGTTAGAAAAATATTTAAATTTCTATTTTCAATTGAAATAGTTAAATAAACATTTCAAGTTTTAAAAAAAATTCACTTTTATGTATACGTAATTTACAATTTACAAATTTTGTTTACTTTAAAATTTTTTTTTAAAGAAAATCTAAAAATATTTAACAACGTCTCTGAAAAACAATAAACAGAATGTAGAATGAAAACTTGAATTGTATAATGAGCGGTATTGAGAAAGCAATTTGTGGTATTGAAGCAATTCGTGACAAAAGTTTTAATTAAAAGGTCCTTTATTATTTACTTGGTGAATTTCTGTCTTTGTCATACAATGATGATAGTAAATTTGTTATTCTCAAGTTGACATTTCAACATCAGAGAATAATAAATTATGCGCAATTTATCACTGCCTCGTTATATTTGCCTAATGATATACGCATTTTGCTCAATTGAGTGAGTTTTTTGTGAATCTTTGCTCATGACTAGTTTTATTCACGTTAAATTGTGAGTAAACACTGCCGGTTACCTAATTAATTCCCATCGATCGATTCCTTTCACGTTTATATATATATAAATTTTCATGCAAACATTCATTTTTTCCCAATCTAAACATTTGATATATTGTATAACCAATAATGTTGCCTTCAATTTAATGTGGAAATATTTTCATTAATAACGAAAATTGCAAATGAATAGCGTTATACTTTTAATTATCACTTCATCTGTTTGCAATGCTCGATTTTTAATTATAAATCATACATACTTTTTTTTAATGAAAGAAAAAATATTTTTTTTTTAAATTTAAATAACTCATAATATGCAATGAGAAAAAATTATATTCAATTTAAATACGAATCTAATTTTAAATGATTTTTTTTTGTTTAATCCGAAAAAAATTCAAAATTCTGACGTTTTCTACAATTTTGGTATTTAGAATCGTGTTCAGCAGACAAAAATACATTGGAAACGACTACGATGTCAAAAATAATTAAAAATTATAATTTTGGGTCTCTATCCCCCACTTTTCTCAAAATATTATGGGGCATTCTACGTCAGTGGAAGACCCCTTCTGTCCAAAAATGGTTTTAACGGAAAAAGGTCTAATAGAGTTTAAAATTTAAGGAATTATGTCTACTTTTAAGTGCAAAGTAGCACAATTCAAAATGGCGGAATCAATATGGCGGACTATAGAAAAAAAATCAAAAAAAAGTATGCAAATATGCTTAAATAATTTTTCTTCGGAGATTTCTGGATCGATAAATACGAATTTAACATCAAAATTCAATATGGCGGATCTAATATGGCGGCTAAATTAGAAAATTCTTTAAATCTCGGCCGCTTTAATTGAGACTTGTTACTTGAGGGTTTTTGGGACCGCTGATTATGAATTTAAAGTTAGATTTTCAAAATTCAAAATGTCGGATCCAATATGGCTGATAAAGAAAAAAAAATTTTTCAAAAAACGAACGGATTTAATTAATATTTATTACTCGTTTTTTAATCCTATTTATATGTTTTAATATTTTTTCAGCGATTCTGAATATATTTAAGCATAAAGTTTGAGTAAGTTTCACGCAAAAAACAAGTATTATTTGAAAAAAGACACTTAGCAATATTTTATCCATTATTTTAAAAATATGACTTCGAATTCATAATAATTCAGTGACCCCAAAAAACTCCTAAGTAAAGACTTTAAAGCGAAATGGTTTGTTGTTTTAAAAAAAATTGTCCACCATTTTGAATTATCAAAATCTGACTTTCAATTCATAATCAGCGGCCACAAAAACCCCCAAATAACAAGTTTCAATTAAATCGGCCGTGATTTAAAGAATTTTCTAATTTGGTCGCCATATTGAATTTTGAAGTTAAATTCGTATTTATCGATCCAAAAAACTTACAAGAAAAATTATTTAAGCATATTTGCATATTTTCTTACATTTTTCTTTTAAATTACGTTTAATTTTCAAACGTTTATTAAAATTTTCTACATATAGGAAAAAAAATGTATCTTAGAACTGAAGAATGCTAGTGACTTTAACAAGATATTATATGCTGATTGAGTATGTGGGGATGATAATGTGCTTGTTTAGCAAAATTACCCTCAAATTAGCGGAGTGAAAGCCATGTAGACCCCTTTTGATTATCTTGTATTCTCACTGGTGTTCATTCTCTTTCAGAATTTGAACAAAGGGGTCTGCTTGAAAGAGAGAAAGTGATGGCAGGCGAGAGATAGTGCATGGAAGAGGCTTTCTTTTTAGAGAGGGGGATGCGAATGATAAGAGGGTTGTGAAATGGAGGAGGGGGACTATATATATATATATATATATATATATATACACATACACAATATAAGGGTTAGGTATAGCTTTTCAGTCATGAGTAATAACCATTTATGTTTGTTCGGTTCTTAAACGTCATATCTCGAGATTTCAGCGACTCTTTGATATTATAGAGCTAATAATTTATTTCTTCAAAGGTTTTTGTTACGAGCCATGCCTTTTGTACATTATATTTCAAAAATCCTCTCTCCCATAGCTGCCGGGAATATTCCAACTTTTCATTATTATACAAGTCAAATACAGCTTTAGTACTCGGGCAATATGAAAATATCAAGAAATTATCAGAATTCATCTTTTTTTTTTTCTCATTTTAAAAAGTATACTAACAATTTATTTCTTTGATATTTTTAATGGGGAATTCGATGTGAGATTTTTATTCAAAAATCTTTTTTCTAATTGTAATTTCAGTTATAATTCAATTTAATTAAATTGCATATTGTTAAAGTGATTTTGAGTATTAAAATTGTCGTGAACAACAAAATTAATCCTTTTTCAAGGTTTTTAAGAATCGAATGTATAGGAGATGTAATTTTGTTATCGAAAAGTGTTGAAGAATTATAATAATCCCATAATAAATTATGAAAATTATCTCCTTTTTTTGGGGGGGGGAGGGCGTTTCTTTGTAACTTGTCGTTAAATATATTTGCAAAAGGAAGTTTAAAAAAATTAGGCCTTGAACGCAAGTTTCCTGAAAACTTGATTAAAGTATGGAGCGTGAGGGGTAGAGGGGGCCGAGCCATTTTCCTGAACTTATTTTAACTTGTTAGCCGCGCAACAGACAAATCACTTTGAAACTTTAATCAGTTGAAGAATATCGAGAAAGACCAGGAAAAAGTTTTTCGATATATCGTGATCTTTGAAAATAAAAATTCGCTTACAGTGAAACCCTGGTAAAAAGTTGTAGAAATTTTTAAATTGCTTTAGGGTCGTTAGTCGCAAGACTTTTAAATGTTGTGCGTTTGATCTTTTTCGCATTTCTCGTAATTTTAATTTTTTTTTTTTTCTCTCTTTTTCTTTAACCCTCATTTTTTTCCTCCCTGTTCCAACAGCAATTTTACTTGTTTATGGATTCACAAGAAAGAGACGTCGAGACTTGAAAAAGAAAAATAACGCGGAAGGGAAAAACTTTTTTTTACACGCGCAAAAACATTTAAAGTCAACAAATTAAATATACTTTCATTTAGCAGAGAGAAATTAGTGATATTAATTAATTATAACTAAATTATAGAGAACTGTTAATGTTTTTTTTTTTTTTTGATTTAATGAGAATTATTTGCTTTATAAAATTTTTTAATAAATCTTGGGTAGGGGAAAAATTAATAAGTTTAATCGTTGGATAAAAAGGGATCAGCCAATAGAGTAAATATGTGAATGAAGCTTTAAGATGCTGGGTTTATATATCGATCTTTTGACCTAGAAAATCCTCTTGAAAAATAGTCATTAATTTTATCTCGAAAAAAATTTTTTATGGATAATAAAAATTTTTTCTACACTTCTTAAATAGGAATTAAAAACAAAAACTATATTAAACTATTATAAGATTTTTTGTTTCTTTTTGTATATAATTTTGTTTTTAATATTTATAATTTCACTCGTAAGTTTAGTATGAGAAGTGTTAAAATTTTTCTCAAAAGAGAAGTTACTTACATAAAAATATTATTATAATGCATTTTTTTAATCGTGAATAATTTTTGTTTATAAATTATAATAATTAAAATAAAAAACTTTTTTTTAAGTCTATAAAAGTAGAAATGAGTAAATAAAAAAAAATTGCTAGAGTATTTTAAAAAAGTATAAAGTATATAGCATATTTTAAAGTAAATAATTAAAATTTACGTGGAATAAAGTGTCTGGGCGGCATCTATAATGAAGGGGGTGGTACACTTGGATGAATTTAAATGTCTGCATAAAATTTCTGCGTACCATGCGATACTGGCTTGAGATATTAATATGGCTATAATGCAAACTGTACATTAACGTCATTAAAACATCGTATCGCGCGATTCGCGTTAAGCGTTTGGATTTAACTTTATGAGACTGCGCGACGACGTGGGTTACTAATTAATAAGCACTTTCGAACAAAGGCATCCTGCGATAATTGAGAAATACGAGGTAGAATCTTACGCTGCCATTAGCACTAACGTGCAATACTAAAATTCCCTTGAAAAAATTTTTTTTTTTTTTTCTTATTAAATTACGATCAAATTTACCCACTCAATTTTTTTTCCCACTTCTCTTACTATATACCAATTAGGGAAAAAATGCTCACTTTTCTATCTTTAAGTAGAAAAAAATCATTTTTAAATAAACGTTTTTTTTTTATCTTATTTTTATTCTCTTCTTTTTTTTAAATGTTAAAGCAATAGAATTTTTTATGAAGTACATTTATTTTTTCAAGGATATAATAATTGTGTATTTTTTTAAGCTCGGAGAATGTTTCGGGACAAGAAAAATAAGGATAATTTCTTATATTGAAAAGTGTTTATTTTCTACTAAAATTTTTAGAAAAAATATTGGTGGGGCGTTTTATAATTTTTATAAATTACAATTTTTTTTTATATATAGTTATTTCTCTTGTAAATTATATAAAATATTGAAAAGAGAAAAAAAATTCGTTGATTATGATTAGTGCGTCGTATTGGATTTAGTGGCTAAAAGCAAGTGTTTCACACTAGATGATGAATAATAATTGGGGAAAATATATGAGGGAACAGGGAATTAATATTTTTCTAATTATTTGTTTGTCTACGATAATTTACAATTAAAGTTAACAAAATAGTATACTTTATAAGAAAATCTGGTTTCTTGAGTTTTTTCTTTGCAAATTTATGAATTTTTAAAAAAAGAAATTTTTTCAAAATAAGGTAAATTATGAAAATAACGTTGAAACGGAAAGCATACCTTGAATTTTAGTATACACTGAAAATTCTGAATGTTTGAATTTGAAGTTGCTGATGCTGATGCTAGTTTTACGTTCATGGAATTTTTATCTACAGGGCTCGGCGCAAAATATCTTTTATCGCACTTTATTATCGTTTCTGCATTTTACGTTTCACTGGGAAATGGTACTTGAGAGTTACAAATACCCGCATCTTGCGAAAATTTCCCTTTTTTGCATTTATTCCAATTATTATCCTATATTTTACTTTTATTTTACATTCAGAGAATAAACCCGCCTTTTTTATCTTTATTTTTCATTTTTTTTTTACATTTTATCTAATGTGTTTTTTCTGGACAAAGATTTGCCTAAAATTATTTCTTTTATCTTTTTGGAAAAATAAAATTTTTTTAAAATAAATTATTTTAAAATTCTTTTGATCTTTTTTTGTTTCTTTTTTAGTCAACTTCAATATATTTATAAATAAGGGAAAATAAAAAAATTAATTTGTGGTCAAACTAAACCGTTCGGTAGGTGTTAAAAGTTTCGAAATCGCGTGATTCTGTCAGGCGAAGAGACAAATTGGCCAAATCAAAATTTATCACGCTTATCAGACTTTTTATATCCACAAACGCAAATTATTACGTGATACACTGACATCGAATATCACCCTTGTGTTAATATTTTCCAGTAAATGTAGTTGTTGAAATAACAAAAATAATAATTAAAAAACAAAATAAATATACATTTCAGAGAGAAATTTACTAATTACAATATAATAATTTAAAAAACGAATACAAACGAAATTAAATATTTTCCCCATTTTTGAATAACATCGACTCTTTCAATAACATTTGAGGATTCCCTTTCATTATTTTTAATGGAATCTGGCTGGAAATTCCTCTAAAAAAAAAAAAATTTTTTCCCTCCTTTTACTGGAACCGTTGAATGAAGCTCGAATCCGCCTTTTGTAAAAACTCTTTTGTAAATAATGCACCGAAATGTTGAATTAATTCTTTTTTTTTTATTTTATTTTTTTGTTGAACGGATTCAACAAAGTCGTAAATAAACTCGGATATTCTGACCTCGGACTTTTGGTAATCCTGAAATGTAGGAGCGGGCGAATCGATCGTTGTAGGTGTTTGTACTCTCTAGCAATATTTATTTGATGCAATGTTGATTTTTTGCCTGCGGCATCATGGTTTTGAAAAAGGATTTTTGGCACACGTTTCAAATATTAGATAACTCTATAAATATCTCCTCAAGCATATGAATTTAAAAAAAAAAAAAAGAAAAAAAAACTCGGGCAAAAAATGAAAAACATGTAATGAAAAGTAAATATCCTTGCAGTATGCTCTCTTTTAGACAACATGAAATGGAACAAAAAAAAAAATTACAATTCATTTTTCTCTGGAAGCTAAGCATCTGAATACAAATATTTGGATAAAAATAAAAATATATTGTTTTTGAATAAAAAAATTTTTTTTTCAACACTTATTTTTGAAATATTTAGTGACTATTGGGTTTAATTTAATAAGAGACCGTTTTCACTGTGTGAATAAATTTCATCTTCCGAAAGGTTAAAGGCAGTAGATATATTCTGCGTCTGCGCAGAATGTTTGCTTCTGCGCAGGCGTAGAATATGTCTACTACCTCTAACCTCTCGGAAGATTAAATTTATTCACACGGTGGAAACGGGCTATATAAATGAAAAGTTGATTTCATCTAAATTTTCAAATTTGATTATGGGCAATTTTCATTAAAAAAAAAAAAAATTATACACATTTTGAGAATTATGCTTGTTCTTTTAGTTAAATTTTATTTTATTTATTTTATAAGAAATAAAAATATAACCTTTTTTTTATTTTTCTCTAATTGAATGTAATGAATAATATTTAATTTAGTCTTTTTTAAAAAAAAAAACATACTATTAAAATTATATTAAACAGAAAATTGTTATTAATTTTGTATTTACGGTTATCATTTACGTTTTGGATATAATTTACAAAATAATTGTGTAATACTTTGAGAGATTCATTATGAATTTATTGCAATGGTTATTTCGATAACTGAAATTTAAATTAAATACCATGTGTATATGAATGTTATTAACATATTTTCGATTTTAAATGATTATTATTATTATTTTCTCAAATATGTAATTAAATGAATGAATATTAATTTCAAGTATAGTATTTAATATTTTATATGATTCTAAATGTTATTATTAATTATTCACTTGAAAAAAGTAATTTTATTGATCATTTATTTATAACAAACAAAAATAATAAATTTTTTTTTGTTTGGCCTAATGACTTTGGTATATTTAATTAATAATTATCTTTTAAATAAATATATACCAAAGTCATTAGTCGAAACAAAACAAAAAATTTTTTATTTTCAACATTTTTTGGATTTTTAAATTTTTGTTAATATTAATACTTTTATTATTATTGTTATTTGTTATTATTATTATTATTTTTATTATTATTGTTATGTTTATTATTTTATTACTACTATTTTTTTAATTTATTAGGTATTATTATTATTATTATTATTATTATTATTATTATTATTATTATTATTATTATTATTATTATTATTATTGTTATAAAAAATGATAATTTAATCACTATAAAATTAGGGAGGGGAAATATAAATATTTTCTAAGCAAACATTGAGAGTACATGTTTCAATTTTGAAAATGTCCTTTTCACGGGTATCGAAATACAGAAACAATATTGAAACTGAAATAGTTCCAAAGTGAGTATAAATATTCATTTACGTGTATAGACTGAAGTATCTCTTTACACAATATAGTCCTATACTCCATCATAGGGGAGCAATAAAACATTGGCTTATCCATATTCGAACTGGACAGTTTGGACTTCATCAATTTCAATTACCTGCTTGCAACAGCCACCTTTCCTAATTCATTCTACATCACACGCCTCTCCTTTCATTAATCACTAATTACTTTCATTATACTTTGATATACATCAAACGACAAGCGTGTTTTTTTTATTAAAATTTGTTTTTTTATTTTTTTATTTTAATATTATAAAGAAATCAATGGAATATATAGAGGCCTTTTAACCTGTATATTCAAATTCAATAATTATCGAAGCTTCAATTCAATAAATCAATTATTGGCTAAAAGCCATTATATTCGTACTGGGGGATTCTTTTTTTTTAAATTAGCTTAACCAGATTACTAATGCTATTCAGATATATTCATTAAAAAAAGGGAGAAAAAAAATTTGTCAATTTCCAGGAATTTTCTTATTCGCGGTGGTAAAAAAGAATTATCGATATTTTTTGTAAGAACTTTAGACAAATCTCCTTCGAGTGATTCTGTGAATTATATGATTTATATTAGCCTATACACTGAAAAAATTTAATACCAAATAATTGGTTACTTGACTATTATCAAATAAATATTTATTTAAACCAAATTTATAATTTTTATTTGAATTAAATAAACTGTATTTGAATCAATAATTTCTGTATTTGAAACAGAAATTGTTTAACGGTGTTTAGCACCGTAACATAACCTCAAACTGAAAAATGAAGTTTTGAAAAATCTCGCAAACATGGAGGATCGAACCCAGGACCCTTAGGGGTGTAACTCGTGTACTCTGACCACAAAGCCACTTTGATTTTCAAACTAAAAAGTGATTTTTCACTGAATTAAAAATAGATTTAAAATTGAATAAAAATTACAATTGTTCACCAACTTTAAAGAAAAAAAATATATAAAAAATAAAATAATTATTATTTAACGTCAAATTTTTTTTGGGTAAAATCATTTATTTTGATAATTGTACAACTGAATCTTTCAAAATTTGATAAAATTAATTTTATTTGTTGTTAAAAACAACTTTTTAGTTTGAGGTTATGTTAATGGGCTAAGTACTCTTACCTTTAAATAATAATTATTTAATACAAATAAATATTTACTTGAACCAAATAATTTTTGAAACCAAATAATTGAATTAAATTTAATGTATTTGGATCAATAATTTCTGTATTTAAAAGAAATACGATTTAATATAATTATATTTAATACAAATTAATATTTTTTTGATAATAGTCAAGTAATAATCGTTTCTTTGATTCAAAGAAATTTTTGTTTTCAGTGTATAAATATTCATTTTTCTATTTTTTTATATTTATATTTTTATACTTTTTTATTTTTAAATATACTTTACTTATGGCACATTAGAATTGAATAAAAAGATTTTATTTCAGTGAAACATATTAATAGAGGTTTTTAAATAAAATTTTTTTAACGTTCCACTTTTTCATTTAAAAATGTAGCACGTATCGTGTTTATATTAATTTATTGAATAAATAATTCAAGCATATTCTATAGAGGGAAAATCAAATGTCGATCTCTCTCTCTCTCTCTCTCTCTCACTCTCGACATGAGATTCAGTGATCCAATTTCTTTTTAATGACTGACAGTTCTCGTGAAGCTGTAAAACGTCCAAGTGTTCATAAAATGGATAATAAACAACCAAGGGGTCAACGGGAACGGTGATCTCTGGAGATTAAAAATACATTTCCGAAGAAAGTTATTATTGGGGGATTTCATTAAATCTGAATTAATATAATTTATAACACGATAAGAAAACTCGTATATTTTAATATTACAATTTTTTTTTCACCATTAATATTTTAAAATGTTTTGTATTAGCAGGATAATAATTTTTTTTTTTTTTTATCGAACACGAAGCAATTTTAGTTTATTTTTAATTTTGCCTTTTATAGTTGGATATCCGTTAAATTTTTCATAATTTATTGATTTACTTTTTTTGCATGAATTTTATTTTAAGATTAGAGTATAGTTGAAATTAAAAAATTCATAGTGTTTAAATTTGAATTTGATAAAAATAACTAATGTGATGGCAAACAGTCAGTTACTGATTAAAATGGTAATATTTCGAGTAATTTTTTTTAGTTAAAAATAAATAAATTCACTTTTAGATTATTTTTGAATAACTAAAATTTCTGGTAATTCGATTAGTTTTGACTAATTTTTCAGTTTCTTTTCCCACTGAAAATTAGTTATTTTTTTACTAATAAATTAATAATTTTAATAGTATAATTAATAATAATAAAAAATACTAATAATTAGTAAAATAGTAACTAATTTTTACTGGTAAAAATAAGTGGAAAATTAGTTAGTTTGGACTAAATTTTCAATTATTTTTCCCCACTGAAAATTAGTTACTCTTTACTAATTATAAGTTATTTTTATTATTATTAAAATTATCATTAAAAACTAACTAAATTTCAGTGGGAAAAATAACTGGAAAATTAGTCAAAAAATAATCGAATTACTAGAAATTTTTTTATTAACATTTTTTACTAATTGCTTAAGGAAAAAGTCAGTTAAAATTTTACTAACAGTTATTTTTAACACAGATTTAGAAAATATAATTAAAATTACGAATCCAAAAAATTGTAACTTAAAAAATAAAATTGATAATTTATCAAATATCAAATTTTCACCGGTGGACAATACAAATATTTTGAAAAGAGAAAATTGAATTTTTTCGTTAAAAAGTCTAATTTTGCTTTATACTTGATAAAAGCGAAAAAAAAAGAAATGTGGGGAAGAGGCGTACTATGGTATTCTTTATACCCAACTTCCACTTTTACCACATCTTCAATGCAAAAATGTTTTCTCAGAAAACTGAGTTTCCTTTAAAAATGTAAATCTCACGAAACCTGCTGATCTGAAAAAAGTAGGTCAGAGGAGGTAAAAGACATGATCAGAAAGAATGATATTTTTGCTTTTTGACCATGAAAATGTCGCCTCTGGTCATGTAGTCAATGCATTAATGGAAGCTGAATACGATGAAACGCCATATACACAGATGAGTCTCTCTCTCTCTCTCTGTATCTGTGTAAATTCAGAAAGTTTGTGCTACAGAGGCCAACCGACGATCAATGCTATCGTGTCACTGACTTGCTACCACTACTAATAGATTTTACCTCTCTGAAATCTATTGAAACTTCTTCCAATACGCGTGTACTCTTGTCCTTTTAGACTAAACAACCCTCGGCGGCGTTTTATTTCTATCAATGTGGAATTCCTTTTGACCAATGGCATCCTTTTTTCATTCTCTCTCTCTCTTTCTCTCTGTGTGTGTACCATTAAATGAAGAAAAATTATCTCCTCTTTTTTTAAAAAAAAAAAAAACATTCAATTAACAAAAACCCTTTCGTATTGAAAAGAGAGTAAGAGAGAGTAGGAGAGAGAGAAATTTTTGTGCCCTGGAAAAAAAAGAAGCTATGCAGAAATATTTTCCCCTTGCTTTCATGGATCAAGCGAAGTGTAAAATTGCTAGCAAATGAAACCGCGCCGGATGTGCTCACTTACCCGTCTCGACTGTCACAAACTCGAGTCGTTAAAGTATCTCAAAATCTCGCAAGAATTCTGTTGATAGTGGGATAAAAGTGGTTAGATCTTTTTTCAAGGACTTTCCCCTCTCAAGAGCGTAGTTTTTATGTATTATATATAGTTAACTTAATAATAATCCATAAGGTATATACGTGTAGCGAAAAAAAAATTCGAAAATCATATTTCTATGTAAAATTTCACTTTGAAGTCTATAGAAATAATCTTATTTTATAACGGAAAATATTTTCTTATTAAAAAAAAAAAAATACTGAAGAAACTGATTCAAGAAAACTACACAGAGAAAAATGAATTGTAGGTACTAAATCTGGAAAAAGAAATTTTATTTGGTTGCTACAACAAATCTGTATTGTCGAATATAATTTTACAACAAAAAAATTGTTAGTTTTTTTTTTTTGGAAATTTTTGTTAAATCAAAATTTTATTGTTTCTTACAATTTTATTGTTTCGTTAAACCAACGAATATATTAGTATTACTAATTGTAAGGAATTTGTTAGTACAACAGTGTAGATTTGTTGTAGCAACTAAAACAAAATTTGTTAGTTCCAAATTTTGTAAGTACAATTTATTTTTATGTATATATACTATTTGATTCACTAATTTTTTTAATTCAATTTACTTTACACTAGTAAAATTTTCTTGGATCGAAAAAATATTTAATGAAATACGAACAAGTACAGAAAGTACTAAACAAAATGGTTTGAATTGACAATGGCAAAAAATTTTGGTTAATATACATGTAAACAAAATTTTTTTCTGCGTCAACAAAACTTGGGTAGTTTTTATTAAACCTTAGGAGTCACAACTAAACTTTGGTTGTCACAAGCAAATAAGAAAAATAAATAATTTTTGTTGTCTTAGTCAAAGTTTGCTTTTGCCAATTCAAGTTCGATTGGGGCAACAAAAATCCTTTATTTTTTTTTATTTAGTAGTGACAAACAAGGTTTAGTTTAGTGGAACCAAAATATTTTGCTGCAACAACAAAATTTTGGTTGTTCCAATCAAACTTTAGTGGACTTTAGTTAACAAAACCAAACTTTAGTTGATAGAACTAAACTTTGGTTGGCACAACCAAATAAGAAAAATAAATTTTTGTTGTCTTAATCAAAGTTTGGTTGTGCCAACTAGAGTTCAATTCATACAACAAAAATCCATTTCTTTGTTATTTCATTGTGAAAAACAACGTTTAATTTAGTGTATCCAAAATTTTTGCTGTTCCAATCAAATTTTAGTTGACGCAACCAAAATTTAGTTGACAACCGTACTCTAGTTGACGGAAACAAACTTTAGTTGTTACAACCAAATAAGAAAAATAGAGAATTTTTGTTGTCTTAAAATTTTGTTTGTGCCAACTAAAGTTTGATTGGAACAAAAAAATTCTTTATTTTTCTTATTTAGTTGTGATAATCAAAGTTCAGTTTAGTGCAATCAAATAATTTTACTGCATCAACAAAATTTTGGTCGTTTCAATCAAACTTTAGTTGACACAACCAAAATTTAGTTCACACAACCGAACTTTAGTTTACAGAATTAAATTTTGGTTGTCACAGCAAAATAAGAAAAACAGAGAATTTTTGTTGTCTCAAAATTTTGTTTGTGCCAACTAAAGTTTAATTGGAACAAAAAAATCCTTTATTTTTGTTATTCAGTTGTGGCAACCATAGTTTAGTTTAGTGCAACCAAATTTTTTTTGTTGCGTCAACAAAATTTAGTTGACATAACCAAAATTTAGTTAACCTAACAAAACTTTAGTTGACAAAACTAAACTTTGGTTGTCACAACCAAATAAGAAAAATAAAGAATTTTTGTTGTCTCAAAAGTTTGAAATAACCAAAAAATTTTGTTGCTGCAACAAATTTATTCCACATATGTTTTGTTGTCAACTCAAAACTTTTTTTCTCAATGTGCGTTTTTTTGATTCAATACCATTTTTTTTCATTGTAGAGGATAGAAAATAAAAATAATGAAAATTTGAATTAAATTTCCCTTTTACGTTAATTATATCAATTTCTAAGAAATAATTAGTTAAATAAAGCTTCTAATTAAAGTGTCGCGTGTATGTTATAATAGAGATAAAATGGAGACTAATGACTTTCTACTAACACGTCGTAACCCAACCCCCTTGACTAGGAACTAAAAGGTAAAGCGATAAAATCATAAAAATAAAACACGTGTTCCTTTGTACATCATTTATTATCGTACTGGTATTTTGACACTGGTTATTTTACGAAAGATAATATCTAGCCTCTTTATTAATGATTTTTTTCTGTTTCGTTTTTTTTTTTTTGTACAAGGAATTGTTGAAATTTCACCAAATTGTTAAAATCACAAATTAGATCAGCAATTCTGTACACTTTATGTCTTGTCGCAATATGAAAAAGTCTATTTTGCGATTCTGAATTCGTCACGCTATTATTGTCACTATACATATTTATATATATTGGAAAAATTTCAAAATAATCTTTCCAGATAATTCGCGTTAGTTTTTGTGATTGTTAAAGACTGATCTTTGATAAGAGTTTTTTTTTTTTTTGTCGATCCACGAGAATTTTAATTTGTATAAAATTACTATATTGAACTCGTTGATGATAATTGATTTGATCTGGACCGAAATTGTTTTGAACAAAGTGATCAAGCACGTATGAAAAAAGTCGGTCACCATCTTTCGATTGTTGAGGTGAGTGAGTGAACTTCAATGTTTTCTTGACGTTGATACTGATCACGACGACGAATCGGTGCACGACGTGATAAAACAACAGTGAGTGCCGCTGCGGCTCCAAGTGCAGCTCCAACCAATACAAGCATACCGGGATGTGCACCCACTGATAATGCATCAGTAACACGAGCACCTGAATCCGTTACTTGTCCACTCAATTCTTGCGCTACTGTATTCGATACGTCATTTGCTAAAGGCACGTATTCTTTAGTGCCGCCCATTTTGCCGTTGAGCTGACTATCCTTTTTCCGATGATGATCGTCCTCTTCCGGTGAACGTGACTCAAGTTCTGATATTTTCGTCTTACTGAGAACTTTATTGGAAGTTTTCACGTCTTCCTTTGTCGTGAGTCGCATGTTATTGTTCATGTAATGTTTCTCATTCTTTTGCTTCTTTGATTTTAGTTTGATATAACGATTTATTTTTGTAATTTCTGTCGAGTTGGTTAATGATTTTGGTTTTTCAAGATAGGAACTGATGAGCAATTGTGGCGTGGTGGAATCGAATAAAGAATTGGTTACAGCTTGTTGGGGAACAACAGTTGGAGAATGAGGGGAAATGGAATATGTTGAGTTGACAGTGGGTGGACTATCTGTAATTGAACTGGGAGGATTGGGCATGTGAGACAGATGGTAACCGGCCAGATGCAATGGTTCGGTGCAACGTGCCGGTTCATCCAATTCTCCGTGTTGTCTGATCCATTCTCCTAGCCAGTATAATTCCGTTGTGCAGTTCCAATCGTTTCCGGCAAGGCCGAGTAATCGTAATTGTGTAAGATCGTAAACAAGATCCGATTTGATGTTGGTGATGTTGATATAAGCCAAATTTAATTCGGTTAGGCTTTTGCATGCGGACAGGGCAGCGTCATCGGTGAGAAGTTGTGCGGCAAGTACAGGGCTGTGAGAAACGTCGAGGGTCGTCAATCTTTCAGGGGTTGGCACCGGAAAGGCCATGTCTCTTTGTTCCTGTTGCTCACGACTGAGGGAACTCAATCCCGACAAGTGAAGCCTCACCAAATTAGTTAGCCCACTGAAGGTATTAGCCGGTAATGCTTTAATCGGGTTATTCGATACACTCAACTCCTCTAGTGTCGGTAATTGGCTAAACGATCCCTCTTCGATCGACCCTATCCTATTGTCGTTGATTTTAAGGATTCGTAAATTGTACAATCCATCAAAGTCACCGAATCGAAGAGACGATATTGTGTTACGCTCGATGTGAAGTTCAGTTAAACTAGTCGGCAAACTGTGTGGCACAATTGCTAAAAGATTGCCGGATAAATTTAATACTTCCAAGACTTCTAAACGTCCAAGGGCATCGTCTTCCACTTCGTTTAACCGATTGTCTGATAAATCCAATAGTCTTAAAAGGGGATAACTGTCAAGATCACCGCCACGGATGGAAGTTAACTTATTACCGGCTAATCGTAGTGCTCTCACTGACCTCGTGAGTGCCGCTGGCACGCGAACCAATCCCGTGTGTGAGGCATCGACAGTCTCAAGACGTCGACCGGTACCCAAAAGAAGTGATACATCCCGTTCGCGAAGTGGATTTTCCGACAATCGCAAAATGGAGAGTCCTGGCAATGGTTGTAGAACACCAGATGCTGCTCGTGAAATACCATTTCGAGAAACGTCGAGCTCTCTTAATCTTCCAAGACTCTCAAACCACCTGGCACCAAGCACTCGCAATTGGTTACCGCTGAGATCTAACTTTTGCAACGATTCAAGTGGAGTTAAAGCATTGTCCGGCAGCGTGGTGAGTTTGTTGTCCGAGAGGTCGAGCACCTCAAGAACACTTAGTCCGCTAAACGCGTCCTCGGTCACGTTCCACAATCCATTGTTGCTGATCCTCAGCCATGTTAATCCCGTAAATGTCCTCAATTCCTCGTCACCAATGTCACTGATCTGATTGCCTGACAGGTCAAGGACCGTCACGTTGCACGCTTCACTTGCCCCCACATCACGCACCTGTACGAACATGTTATGAGACAAATTTAACTCGCGCACTTGATCGAGTCCACTCCACGTCACGTTCAACATCTTCAACGAGCAATTTGTCAAGACAATCTCCTCGATAATTAATGAATTTGGAAAATTGTCGAGAAACGTTCTTACCTCCATTTCGTCGGCATTTTCGAATTTCAATTTTTTTAAACTGCTGGGCAAATGATCCAGCGGCGTGGGAACATTGCCGGTGCATGTCATTTGTACAGTCAATGCTTCCGGATAGCATTGGCAATGATCGAGACATGCAAAGCCGCCACTTGCCATAAAGGCGAGAAGCAGCGTCAAAAACCACATCACTTTATAATGTTGAGATCTTCACATGATGACGGATAAGCGCCTCCCTCGCTTACATTAATTTCCGTCATTTGCCCGGCATTTGTTTTAAAAAAAAAAAAAAAAAAAAAGGGGCGATAATAATAATCCAACTAACCGTAAGAATTTCGAGACGGAACACCATTCACTGGGGGAAGGCTCAAGCAACACTGCGGTGCTCGTTTTGAAGCTGCGTTCGCCTTGGTTGTACGTCGTTGCCTATACCCCCCTTTTTTGGTATCGTATATTTGCCACCCTCTGTGTCTGTCCTATACCAACGCTGCTTTTCCTCTCGAACTCGATAAGGGGGTGCACACGCGGGCGCGCGCGCTTGCGCTTCCTGCAGTGAACCACCACCGATTTCACGAACTGCCACCGCTGCTTTCTTAAACTCGTTTCTCATCCGATAATTGCGACCGAAGCCCTGCAACTCTCAAACCCCCAGAGTTCACGTGTCAGGAGATGCAAGACTTTCGATCGAAGGACTGATTGAGCTCAACTCTATAGGTCGCTTTTGTTGATTGGGAGCATTGGCTCATTGGTGTCTCACTGGGTATTGTGTTTCGGTATCTTTCAAATGATTGAAGGTCAATTAGGAGGGGGTTCCCTTTTAACTGATCATTACATTTTGGAATGATTTTTTTTCTGTGGTTTAGTTTCTGTGTTTCATTAGTTCTCTCTAATGAAATAATTTCAGTTGACGAGTTAATTAGATAATTCAATTAATTTGGCAATCGAATTAATGATTAAGAGATGTTTTTCACTCATTATATCAGAAGTGAAAGACTAAAATTTACTCTTATTAAATAAAGACGGAAAATTTATATTTTCTTTTTTGTAGTTAAATCTCAAAATTTAAGATAACATTTCTGTCTGACCAAAACTTACTACTGATAATAAAATGACTAAATTTTAAACAAATTTTGAATAATTCTTTATCGGATGGAGCAAAAATTTTACTACTTCTTTTAAAATTGCAAAAAACGACGTTAAAAAATTTATAATTGGTCATAATTTGGTTTTTTGTATTTATAATAGAATCACAAAAACGGAGAAGAAATTAGCATATGTTTTGTACCGGGTGTTCCAAAAAAAAACGAATAACAGGCGGCTAGAAACAGGCGGCTAGCTTCAGTTTCATATCACAAAATTTTAAACTAGTATTGTCTAACTAAATTTACTACGGATGATAAAATAATAAAATTTTAAACCCTTCTGACTGACCAAAATTTATTTTTACTCTTTTTATGTTTATTTTGAAAATTTTAAGTTATGTTTGACTAAAAATTAATTAAAAATTACTAATTATTAGTAAAAAGTAATTTATTTTTCCACTGAAAATTAGTTATTTCTTTACTAATAATTTGTATTTTTTTTTACTAATTTTACTTTAGCTAATTTATTTATTTTTACTAATTTTACTTAGCTAATTTACTAATTTTAGCAATAAGTCAGTCAAGATTTTACTAAAAATTATTAATTTTCAACTCATTCAGATTTAGAGAGTATAATTGAATTAACAGAATATAGTAACTAAATAATACAATCGTAAATTGTACATAGTTTAATTGTAAGGTTCCTCGTATTTAATTAACGCAATCTAAAAATAATATTTCAGTAGGTAATTATTGATTTCCAATTTTCCCTAAACTTTATCAAATTACGTATTTAAATATTCGATATCCAAAATTTATTTTAGTATTCGAAAATACTAAAATTGTACAATTTCAAATGATATTTCATTAAAATTTCATGAATTTAATTGTCAATCAAATCCTCAGATTTTCATAATTAGTAAATTAATTAAACGGAAAAAATCTAAATTTTATTTCTTTAGTTAAAAGAGGGGAAAAAAATATTCTTAAAAATGCAGTTGCGTTTGTGTGTTTTTTTTTATTTTTCTATTTTTTCTATTCAAAATATGGAAAAGGAGTTCTTTTTTCTCATCCATTCTGTTTATTATATAACTTTCAGACAAATTCTTGGCATACGCATGTTTTCTATTCTTTGACAAAGTTTGAAATGAATGGAGTAGCTTCTAGAATAAACTTTTGAAAAAGGTCACCGCAAAAGTTTGTGTCTACACTTTTGTGTCGACAAGAGAGTTCCCTTTCTTTGTGTATAACATTGAAAAAAACTTGAAAAATATTTTCAACATTCCCGACTTAAAAAAATCCTTCTTTGTTGACTAATCAAAATTAAGATTTTGTTAATTAAATGAAAAAAAATGTTACTATAATTTTTAATTATAAATTTCTTTCTGTTTCAGGTAAGTTGCTGTTATTTGTCCATATACTTTTCAACCATAAAGGTAATTTGTTATTACTTAAATTTTTCAACATTTAAAAATATTTTACCAACATATTTAGAAAAAAAAAATTCATTTTTGTTTTTAATATCATAAATATTCATTTTTTTTACATAAAACGATAAATTTAAATTTTCAACAATTTTTTATTCCCCATACAAGAAGTGTTGGCGCATAGAAGCCAGTAATAAAAAAATATAAACATTAATTACGGTTACTGTGGTAATTATAATTTTAGTTTTAATAAGAAAGTAAATTTTGAAAACAAGTCGAAAAGGTGTGAGTTTTTCCCTCATGTGCAAGGTCCCTCATGTCATGTCATGTACGAACAATGAGCCAGAATTACTAGACGCAAAAAGTCACTCGTAAAGGCAAAAAAATATACCTTTCATGGTACACACTACTCTCCTTTCATGTATTTTTTAATTTTTAATTTGAAAAACATGAATGGAAGCAAGACTGTTCTTTTAATAGTTATTTACGTTTAGATAAAGCATGAACAAAAAAAAATTACATGTATACACAGCAAGAAAGTTAATTAAAATATTCACTAAATTCATTTTTTCTATACTTAAAAAAAAAAAATTTAATTTAAAAACTAAAATTAAAAAATCCAAAATTGACAGCCCGATCCGAGTAGAGGAACACCATTTTTATGACCATTAAAGCGATTTTCGTCAAAAAAAAATTTTCAAAAAAATTCAATTTTTCTTAGGCAGACTATTTTATTGCAATTTCTTGCACAAAATACACCTAAAAGTGTAGAAAAAAATTGACAGCCCGATCCGAGTAGGGGAACACCATTTTTATGACCATTAAAGCGATTTTCGTCAAAAAAAAATTTTCAAAAAAATTCAATTTTTCTTAGGCAGACTATTTTATTGCAATTTCTTGCACAAAATACACCTAAAAGTGTAGAAAAAAATTGACAGCCCGATCCGAGTAGGGGAACACCATTTTTATGACCATTAAAGCGATTTTCGTCAAAAAAAAATTTTCAAAAAAATTCAATTTTTCTTAGGCAGACTATTTTATTGCAATTTCTTGCACAAAATACACCTAAAAGTGTAGAAAAAAATTGACAGCCCGATCCGAGTAGAGGAACACCATTTTTATGACCATTAAAGCGATTTTCGTCAAAAAAAAATTTTCAAAAAAATTCAATTTTTCTTAGGCAGACTATTTTATTGCAATTTCTTGCACAAAATACACCTAAAAGTGTAGAAAAAAATTGACAGCCCGATCCGAGTAGGGGAACACCATTTTTATGACCATTAAAGCGATTTTCGTCAAAAAAAAATTTTCAAAAAAATTCAATTTTTCTTAGGCAGACTATTTTATTGCAATTTCTTGCACAAAATACACCTAAAAGTGTAGAAAAAAATTGACAGCCCGATCCGAGTAGGGGAACACCATTTTTATGACCATTAAAGCGATTTTCGTCAAAAAAAAATTTTCAAAAAAATTCAATTTTTCTTAGGCAGACTATTTTATTGCAATTTCTTGCACAAAATACACCTAAAAGTGTAGAAAAAAATTGACAGCCCGATCCGAGTAGAGGAACACCATTTTTATGACCATTAAAGCGATTTTCGTCAAAAAAAAATTTTCAAAAAAATTCAATTTTTCTTAGGCAGACTATTTTATTGCAATTTCTTGCACAAAATACACCTAAAAGTGTAGAAAAAAATTGACAGCCCGATCCGAGTAGAGGAACACCATTTTTATGACCATTAAAGCGATTTTCGTCAAAAAAAAATTTTCAAAAAAATTCAATTTTTCTTAGGCAGACTATTTTATTGCAATTTCTTGCACAAAATACACCTAAAAGTGTAGAAAAAAATTGACAGCCCGATCCGAGTAGAGGAACACCATTTTTATGACCATTAAAGCGATTTTCGTCAAAAAAAAATTTTCAAAAAAATTCAATTTTTCTTAGGCAGACTATTTTATTGCAATTTCTTGCACAAAATACACCTAAAAGTGTAGAAAAAAATTGACAGCCCGATCCGAGTAGAGGAACACCATTTTTATGACCATTAAAGCGATTTTCGTCAAAAAAAAATTTTCAAAAAAATTCAATTTTTCTTAGGCAGACTATTTTATTGCAATTTCTTGCACAAAATACACCTAAAAGTGTAGAAAAAAATTGACAGCCCGATCCGAGTAGAGGAACACCATTTTTATGACCATTAAAGCGATTTTCGTCAAAAAAAAATTTTCAAAAAAATTCAATTTTTCTTAGGCAGACTATTTTATTGCAATTTCTTGCACAAAATACACCTAAAAGTGTAGAAAAAAATTGACAGCCCGATCCGAGTAGAGGAACACCATTTTTATGACCATTAAAGCGATTTTCGTCAAAAAAAAATTTTCAAAAAAATTCAATTTTTCTTAGGCAGACTATTTTATTGCAATTTCTTGCACAAAATACACCTAAAAGTGTAGAAAAAAATTGACAGCCCGATCCGAGTAGAGGAACACCATTTTTATGACCATTAAAGCGATTTTCGTCAAAAAAAAATTTTCAAAAAAATTCAATTTTTCTTAGGCAGACTATTTTATTGCAATTTCTTGCACAAAATACACCTAAAAGTGTAGAAAAAAATTGACAGCCCGATCCGAGTAGAGGAACACCATTTTTATGACCATTAAAGCGATTTTCGTCAAAAAAAAATTTTCAAAAAAATTCAATTTTTCTTAGGCAGACTATTTTATTGCAATTTCTTGCACAAAATACACCTAAAAGTGTAGAAAAAAATTGACAGCCCGATCCGAGTAGAGGAACACCATTTTTATGACCATTAAAGCGATTTTCGTCAAAAAAAAATTTTCAAAAAAATTCAATTTTTCTTAGGCAGACTATTTTATTGCAATTTCTTGCACAAAATACACCTAAAAGTGTAGAAAAAAATTGACAGCCCGATCCGAGTAGAGGAACACCATTTTTATGACCATTAAAGCGATTTTCGTCAAAAAAAAATTTTCAAAAAAATTCAATTTTTCTTAGGCAGACTATTTTATTGCAATTTCTTGCACAAAATACACCTAAAAGTGTAGAAAAAAATTGACAGCCCGATCCGAGTAGAGGAACACCATTTTTATGACCATTAAAGCGATTTTCGTCAAAAAAAAATTTTCAAAAAAATTCAATTTTTCTTAGGCAGACTATTTTATTGCAATTTCTTGCACAAAATACACCTAAAAGTGTAGAAAAAAATTGACAGCCCGATCCGAGTAGAGGAACACCATTTTTATGACCATTAAAGCGATTTTCGTCAAAAAAAAATTTTCAAAAAAATTCAATTTTTCTTAGGCAGACTATTTTATTGCAATTTCTTGCACAAAATACACCTAAAAGTGTAGAAAAAAATTGACAGCCCGATCCGAGTAGAGGAACACCATTTTTATGACCATTAAAGCGATTTTCGTCAAAAAAAAATTTTCAAAAAAATTCAATTTTTCTTAGGCAGACTATTTTATTGCAATTTCTTGCACAAAATACACCTAAAAGTGTAGAAAAAAATTGACAGCCCGATCCGAGTAGAGGAACACCATTTTTATGACCATTAAAGCGATTTTCGTCAAAAAAAAATTTTCAAAAAAATTCAATTTTTCTTAGGCAGACTATTTTATTGCAATTTCTTGCACAAAATACACCTAAAAGTGTAGAAAAAAATTGACAGCCCGATCCGAGTAGAGGAACACCATTTTTATGACCATTAAAGCGATTTTCGTCAAAAAAAAATTTTCAAAAAAATTCAATTTTTCTTAGGCAGACTATTTTATTGCAATTTCTTGCACAAAATACACCTAAAAGTGTAGAAAAAAATTGACAGCCCGATCCGAGTAGAGGAACACCATTTTTATGACCATTAAAGCGATTTTCGTCAAAAAAAAATTTTCAAAAAAATTCAATTTTTCTTAGGCAGACTATTTTATTGCAATTTCTTGCACAAAATACACCTAAAAGTGTAGAAAAAAATTGACAGCCCGATCCGAGTAGAGGAACACCATTTTTATGACCATTAAAGCGATTTTCGTCAAAAAAAAATTTTCAAAAAAATTCAATTTTTCTTAGGCAGACTATTTTATTGCAATTTCTTGCACAAAATACACCTAAAAGTGTAGAAAAAAATTGACAGCCCGATCCGAGTAGAGGAACACCATTTTTATGACCATTAAAGCGATTTTCGTCAAAAAAAAATTTTCAAAAAAATTCAATTTTTCTTAGGCAGACTATTTTATTGCAATTTCTTGCACAAAATACACCTAAAAGTGTAGAAAAAAATTGACAGCCCGATCCGAGTAGAGGAACACCATTTTTATGACCATTAAAGCGATTTTCGTCAAAAAAAAATTTTCAAAAAAATTCAATTTTTCTTAGGCAGACTATTTTATTGCAATTTCTTGCACAAAATACACCTAAAAGTGTAGAAAAAAATTGACAGCCCGATCCGAGTAGAGGAACACCATTTTTATGACCATTAAAGCGATTTTCGTCAAAAAAAAATTTTCAAAAAAATTCAATTTTTCTTAGGCAGACTATTTTATTGCAATTTCTTGCACAAAATACACCTAAAAGTGTAGAAAAAAATTGACAGCCCGATCCGAGTAGAGGAACACCATTTTTATGACCATTAAAGCGATTTTCGTCAAAAAAAAATTTTCAAAAAAATTCAATTTTTCTTAGGCAGACTATTTTATTGCAATTTCTTGCACAAAATACACCTAAAAGTGTAGAAAAAAATTGACAGCCCGATCCGAGTAGAGGAACACCATTTTTATGACCATTAAAGCGATTTTCGTCAAAAAAAAATTTTCAAAAAAATTCAATTTTTCTTAGGCAGACTATTTTATTGCAATTTCTTGCACAAAATACACCTAAAAGTGTAGAAAAAAATTGACAGCCCGATCCGAGTAGAGGAACACCATTTTTATGACCATTAAAGCGATTTTCGTCAAAAAAAAATTTTCAAAAAAATTCAATTTTTCTTAGGCAGACTATTTTATTGCAATTTCTTGCACAAAATACACCTAAAAGTGTAGAAAAAAATTGACAGCCCGATCCGAGTAGAGGAACACCATTTTTATGACCATTAAAGCGATTTTCGTCAAAAAAAAATTTTCAAAAAAATTCAATTTTTCTTAGGCAGACTATTTTATTGCAATTTCTTGCACAAAATACACCTAAAAGTGTAGAAAAAAATTGACAGCCCGATCCGAGTAGAGGAACACCATTTTTATGACCATTAAAGCGATTTTCGTCAAAAAAAAATTTTCAAAAAAATTCAATTTTTCTTAGGCAGACTATTTTATTGCAATTTCTTGCACAAAATACACCTAAAAGTGTAGAAAAAAATTGACAGCCCGATCCGAGTAGAGGAACACCATTTTTATGACCATTAAAGCGATTTTCGTCAAAAAAAAATTTTCAAAAAAATTCAATTTTTCTTAGGCAGACTATTTTATTGCAATTTCTTGCACAAAATACACCTAAAAGTGTAGAAAAAAATTGACAGCCCGATCCGAGTAGAGGAACACCATTTTTATGACCATTAAAGCGATTTTCGTCAAAAAAAAATTTTCAAAAAAATTCAATTTTTCTTAGGCAGACTATTTTATTGCAATTTCTTGCACAAAATACACCTAAAAGTGTAGAAAAAAATTGACAGCCCGATCCGAGTAGAGGAACACCATTTTTATGACCATTAAAGCGATTTTCGTCAAAAAAAAATTTTCAAAAAAATTCAATTTTTCTTAGGCAGACTATTTTATTGCAATTTCTTGCACAAAATACACCTAAAAGTGTAGAAAAAAATTGACAGCCCGATCCGAGTAGAGGAACACCATTTTTATGACCATTAAAGCGATTTTCGTCAAAAAAAAATTTTCAAAAAAATTCAATTTTTCTTAGGCAGACTATTTTATTGCAATTTCTTGCACAAAATACACCTAAAAGTGTAGAAAAAAATTGACAGCCCGATCCGAGTAGAGGAACACCATTTTTATGACCATTAAAGCGATTTTCGTCAAAAAAAAATTTTCAAAAAAATTCAATTTTTCTTAGGCAGACTATTTTATTGCAATTTCTTGCACAAAATACACCTAAAAGTGTAGAAAAAAATTGACAGCCCGATCCGAGTAGAGGAACACCATTTTTATGACCATTAAAGCGATTTTCGTCAAAAAAAAATTTTCAAAAAAATTCAATTTTTCTTAGGCAGACTATTTTATTGCAATTTCTTGCACAAAATACACCTAAAAGTGTAGAAAAAAATTGACAGCCCGATCCGAGTAGAGGAACACCATTTTTATGACCATTAAAGCGATTTTCGTCAAAAAAAAATTTTCAAAAAAATTCAATTTTTCTTAGGCAGACTATTTTATTGCAATTTCTTGCACAAAATACACCTAAAAGTGTAGAAAAAAATTGACAGCCCGATCCGAGTAGAGGAACACCATTTTTATGACCATTAAAGCGATTTTCGTCAAAAAAAAATTTTCAAAAAAATTCAATTTTTCTTAGGCAGACTATTTTATTGCAATTTCTTGCACAAAATACACCTAAAAGTGTAGAAAAAAATTGACAGCCCGATCCGAGTAGAGGAACACCATTTTTATGACCATTAAAGCGATTTTCGTCAAAAAAAAATTTTCAAAAAAATTCAATTTTTCTTAGGCAGACTATTTTATTGCAATTTCTTGCACAAAATACACCTAAAAGTGTAGAAAAAAATTGACAGCCCGATCCGAGTAGAGGAACACCATTTTTATGACCATTAAAGCGATTTTCGTCAAAAAAAAATTTTCAAAAAAATTCAATTTTTCTTAGGCAGACTATTTTTTGCAATTTCTTGCACAAAATACACCTAAAAGTGTAGAAAAAAATTGACAGCCCGATCCGAGTAGAGGAACACCATTTTTATGACCATTAAAGCGATTTTCGTCAAAAAAAAATTTTCAAAAAAATTCAATTTTTCTTAGGCAGACTATTTTATTGCAATTTCTTGCACAAAATACACCTAAAAGTGTAGAAAAAAATTGACAGCCCGATCCGAGTAGAGGAACACCATTTTTATGACCATTAAAGCGATTTTCGTCAAAAAAAAATTTTCAAAAAAATTCAATTTTTCTTAGGCAGACTATTTTATTGCAATTTCTTGCACAAAATACACCTAAAAGTGTAGAAAAAAATTGACAGCCCGATCCGAGTAGAGGAACACCATTTTTATGACCATTAAAGCGATTTTCGTCAAAAAAAAATTTTCAAAAAAATTCAATTTTTCTTAGGCAGACTATTTTATTGCAATTTCTTGCACAAAATACACCTAAAAGTGTAGAAAAAAATTGACAGCCCGATCCGAGTAGAGGAACACCATTTTTATGACCATTAAAGCGATTTTCGTCAAAAAAAAATTTTCAAAAAAATTCAATTTTTCTTAGGCAGACTATTTTATTGCAATTTCTTGCACAAAATACACCTAAAAGTGTAGAAAAAAATTGACAGCCCGATCCGAGTAGAGGAACACCATTTTTATGACCATTAAAGCGATTTTCGTCAAAAAAAAATTTTCAAAAAAATTCAATTTTTCTTAGGCAGACTATTTTATTGCAATTTCTTGCACAAAATACACCTAAAAGTGTAGAAAAAAATTGACAGCCCGATCCGAGTAGAGGAACACCATTTTTATGACCATTAAAGCGATTTTCGTCAAAAAAAAATTTTCAAAAAAATTCAATTTTTCTTAGGCAGACTATTTTATTGCAATTTCTTGCACAAAATACACCTAAAAGTGTAGAAAAAAATTGACAGCCCGATCCGAGTAGAGGAACACCATTTTTATGACCATTAAAGCGATTTTCGTCAAAAAAAAATTTTCAAAAAAATTCAATTTTTCTTAGGCAGACTATTTTATTGCAATTTCTTGCACAAAATACACCTAAAAGTGTAGAAAAAAATTGACAGCCCGATCCGAGTAGAGGAACACCATTTTTATGACCATTAAAGCGATTTTCGTCAAAAAAAAATTTTCAAAAAAATTCAATTTTTCTTAGGCAGACTATTTTATTGCAATTTCTTGCACAAAATACACCTAAAAGTGTAGAAAAAAATTGACAGCCCGATCCGAGTAGAGGAACACCATTTTTATGACCATTAAAGCGATTTTCGTCAAAAAAAAATTTTCAAAAAAATTCAATTTTTCTTAGGCAGACTATTTTATTGCAATTTCTTGCACAAAATACACCTAAAAGTGTAGAAAAAAATTGACAGCCCGATCCGAGTAGAGGAACACCATTTTTATGACCATTAAAGCGATTTTCGTCAAAAAAAAATTTTCAAAAAAATTCAATTTTTCTTAGGCAGACTATTTTATTGCAATTTCTTGCACAAAATACACCTAAAAGTGTAGAAAAAAATTGACAGCCCGATCCGAGTAGAGGAACACCATTTTTATGACCATTAAAGCGATTTTCGTCAAAAAAAAATTTTCAAAAAAATTCAATTTTTCTTAGGCAGACTATTTTATTGCAATTTCTTGCACAAAATACACCTAAAAGTGTAGAAAAAAATTGACAGCCCGATCCGAGTAGAGGAACACCAATTTTATGACCATTAAAGCGATTTTCGTCAAAAAAAAATTTTCAAAAAAATTCAATTTTTCTTAGGCAGACTATTTTATTGCAATTTCTTGCACAAAATACACCTAAAAGTGTAGAAAAAAATTGACAGCCCGATCCGAGTAGAGGAACACCAATTTTATGACCATTAAAGCGATTTTCGTCAAAAAAAAATTTTCAAAAAAATTCAATTTTTCTTAGGCAGACTATTTTATTGCAATTTCTTGCACAAAATACACCTAAAAGTGTAGAAAAAAATTGACAGCCCGATCCGAGTAGAGGAACACCAATTTTATGACCATTAAAGCGATTTTCGTCAAAAAAAAATTTTCAAAAAAATTCAATTTTTCTTAGGCAGACTATTTTATTGCAATTTCTTGCACAAAATACACCTAAAAGTGTAGAAAAAAATTGACAGCCCGATCCGAGTAGAGGAACACCAATTTTATGACCATTAAAGCGATTTTCGTCAAAAAAAAATTTTCAAAAAAATTCAATTTTTCTTAGGCAGACTATTTTATTGCAATTTCTTGCACAAAATACACCTAAAAGTGTAGAAAAAAATTGACAGCCCGATCCGAGTAGAGGAACACCAATTTTATGACCATTAAAGCGATTTTCGTCAAAAAAAAATTTTCAAAAAAATTCAATTTTTCTTAGGCAGACTATTTTATTGCAATTTCTTGCACAAAATACACCTAAAAGTGTAGAAAAAAATTGACAGCCCGATCCGAGTAGAGGAACACCAATTTTATGACCATTAAAGCGATTTTCGTCAAAAAAAAATTTTCAAAAAAATTCAATTTTTCTTAGGCAGACTATTTTATTGCAATTTCTTGCACAAAATACACCTAAAAGTGTAGAAAAAAATTGACAGCCCGATCCGAGTAGAGGAACACCAATTTTATGACCATTAAAGCGATTTTCGTCAAAAAAAAATTTTCAAAAAAATTCAATTTTTCTTAGGCAGACTATTTTATTGCAATTTCTTGCACAAAATACACCTAAAAGTGTAGAAAAAAATTGACAGCCCGATCCGAGTAGAGGAACACCAATTTTATGACCATTAAAGCGATTTTCGTCAAAAAAAAATTTTCAAAAAAATTCAATTTTTCTTAGGCAGACTATTTTATTGCAATTTCTTGCACAAAATACACCTAAAAGTGTAGAAAAAAATTGACAGCCCGATCCGAGTAGAGGAACACCAATTTTATGACCATTAAAGCGATTTTCGTCAAAAAAAAATTTTCAAAAAAATTCAATTTTTCTTAGGCAGACTATTTTATTGCAATTTCTTGCACAAAATACACCTAAAAGTGTAGAAAAAAATTGACAGCCCGATCCGAGTAGAGGAACACCAATTTTATGACCATTAAAGCGATTTTCGTCAAAAAAAAATTTTCAAAAAAATTCAATTTTTCTTAGGCAGACTATTTTATTGCAATTTCTTGCACAAAATACACCTAAAAGTGTAGAAAAAAATTGACAGCCCGATCCGAGTAGAGGAACACCAATTTTATGACCATTAAAGCGATTTTCGTCAAAAAAAAATTTTCAAAAAAATTCAATTTTTCTTAGGCAGACTATTTTATTGCAATTTCTTGCACAAAATACACCTAAAAGTGTAGAAAAAAATTGACAGCCCGATCCGAGTAGAGGAACACCAATTTTATGACCATTAAAGCGATTTTCGTCAAAAAAAAATTTTCAAAAAAATTCAATTTTTCTTAGGCAGACTATTTTATTGCAATTTCTTGCACAAAATACACCTAAAAGTGTAGAAAAAAATTGACAGCCCGATCCGAGTAGAGGAACACCAATTTTATGACCATTAAAGCGATTTTCGTCAAAAAAAAATTTTCAAAAAAATTCAATTTTTCTTAGGCAGACTATTTTATTGCAATTTCTTGCACAAAATACACCTAAAAGTGTAGAAAAAAATTGACAGCCCGATCCGAGTAGAGGAACACCAATTTTATGACCATTAAAGCGATTTTCGTCAAAAAAAAATTTTCAAAAAAATTCAATTTTTCTTAGGCAGACTATTTTATTGCAATTTCTTGCACAAAATACACCTAAAAGTGTAGAAAAAAATTGACAGCCCGATCCGAGTAGAGGAACACCAATTTTATGACCATTAAAGCGATTTTCGTCAAAAAAAAATTTTCAAAAAAATTCAATTTTTCTTAGGCAGACTATTTTATTGCAATTTCTTGCACAAAATACACCTAAAAGTGTAGAAAAAAATTGACAGCCCGATCCGAGTAGAGGAACACCAATTTTATGACCATTAAAGCGATTTTCGTCAAAAAAAAATTTTCAAAAAAATTCAATTTTTCTTAGGCAGACTATTTTATTGCAATTTCTTGCACAAAATACACCTAAAAGTGTAGAAAAAAATTGACAGCCCGATCCGAGTAGAGGAACACCAATTTTATGACCATTAAAGCGATTTTCGTCAAAAAAAAATTTTCAAAAAAATTCAATTTTTCTTAGGCAGACTATTTTATTGCAATTTCTTGCACAAAATACACCTAAAAGTGTAGAAAAAAATTGACAGCCCGATCCGAGTAGAGGAACACCAATTTTATGACCATTAAAGCGATTTTCGTCAAAAAAAAATTTTCAAAAAAATTCAATTTTTCTTAGGCAGACTATTTTATTGCAATTTCTTGCACAAAATACACCTAAAAGTGTAGAAAAAAATTGACAGCCCGATCCGAGTAGAGGAACACCAATTTTATGACCATTAAAGCGATTTTCGTCAAAAAAAAATTTTCAAAAAAATTCAATTTTTCTTAGGCAGACTATTTTATTGCAATTTCTTGCACAAAATACACCTAAAAGTGTAGAAAAAAATTGACAGCCCGATCCGAGTAGAGGAACACCAATTTTATGACCATTAAAGCGATTTTCGTCAAAAAAAAATTTTCAAAAAAATTCAATTTTTCTTAGGCAGACTATTTTATTGCAATTTCTTGCACAAAATACACCTAAAAGTGTAGAAAAAAATTGACAGCCCGATCCGAGTAGAGGAACACCAATTTTATGACCATTAAAGCGATTTTCGTCAAAAAAAAATTTTCAAAAAAATTCAATTTTTCTTAGGCAGACTATTTTATTGCAATTTCTTGCACAAAATACACCTAAAAGTGTAGAAAAAAATTGACAGCCCGATCCGAGTAGAGGAACACCAATTTTATGACCATTAAAGCGATTTTCGTCAAAAAAAAATTTTCAAAAAAATTCAATTTTTCTTAGGCAGACTATTTTATTGCAATTTCTTGCACAAAATACACCTAAAAGTGTAGAAAAAAATTGACAGCCCGATCCGAGTAGAGGAACACCAATTTTATGACCATTAAAGCGATTTTCGTCAAAAAAAAATTTTCAAAAAAATTCAATTTTTCTTAGGCAGACTATTTTATTGCAATTTCTTGCACAAAATACACCTAAAAGTGTAGAAAAAAATTGACAGCCCGATCCGAGTAGAGGAACACCAATTTTATGACCATTAAAGCGATTTTCGTCAAAAAAAAATTTTCAAAAAAATTCAATTTTTCTTAGGCAGACTATTTTATTGCAATTTCTTGCACAAAATACACCTAAAAGTGTAGAAAAAAATTGACAGCCCGATCCGAGTAGAGGAACACCAATTTTATGACCATTAAAGCGATTTTCGTCAAAAAAAAATTTTCAAAAAAATTCAATTTTTCTTAGGCAGACTATTTTATTGCAATTTCTTGCACAAAATACACCTAAAAGTGTAGAAAAAAATTGACAGCCCGATCCGAGTAGAGGAACACCAATTTTATGACCATTAAAGCGATTTTCGTCAAAAAAAAATTTTCAAAAAAATTCAATTTTTCTTAGGCAGACTATTTTATTGCAATTTCTTGCACAAAATACACCTAAAAGTGTAGAAAAAAATTGACAGCCCGATCCGAGTAGAGGAACACCAATTTTATGACCATTAAAGCGATTTTCGTCAAAAAAAAATTTTCAAAAAAATTCAATTTTTCTTAGGCAGACTATTTTATTGCAATTTCTTGCACAAAATACACCTAAAAGTGTAGAAAAAAATTGACAGCCCGATCCGAGTAGAGGAACACCAATTTTATGACCATTAAAGCGATTTTCGTCAAAAAAAAATTTTCAAAAAAATTCAATTTTTCTTAGGCAGACTATTTTATTGCAATTTCTTGCACAAAATACACCTAAAAGTGTAGAAAAAAATTGACAGCCCGATCCGAGTAGAGGAACACCAATTTTATGACCATTAAAGCGATTTTCGTCAAAAAAAAATTTTCAAAAAAATTCAATTTTTCTTAGGCAGACTATTTTATTGCAATTTCTTGCACAAAATACACCTAAAAGTGTAGAAAAAAATTGACAGCCCGATCCGAGTAGAGGAACACCAATTTTATGACCATTAAAGCGATTTTCGTCAAAAAAAAATTTTCAAAAAAATTCAATTTTTCTTAGGCAGACTATTTTATTGCAATTTCTTGCACAAAATACACCTAAAAGTGTAGAAAAAAATTGACAGCCCGATCCGAGTAGAGGAACACCAATTTTATGACCATTAAAGCGATTTTCGTCAAAAAAAAATTTTCAAAAAAATTCAATTTTTCTTAGGCAGACTATTTTATTGCAATTTCTTGCACAAAATACACCTAAAAGTGTAGAAAAAAATTGACAGCCCGATCCGAGTAGAGGAACACCAATTTTATGACCATTAAAGCGATTTTCGTCAAAAAAAAATTTTCAAAAAAATTCAATTTTTCTTAGGCAGACTATTTTATTGCAATTTCTTGCACAAAATACACCTAAAAGTGTAGAAAAAAATTGACAGCCCGATCCGAGTAGAGGAACACCAATTTTATGACCATTAAAGCGATTTTCGTCAAAAAAAAATTTTCAAAAAAATTCAATTTTTCTTAGGCAGACTATTTTTTGCAATTTCTTGCACAAAATACACCTAAAAGTGTAGAAAAAAATTGACAGCCCGATCCGAGTAGAGGAACACCAATTTTATGACCATTAAAGCGATTTTCGTCAAAAAAAAATTTTCAAAAAAATTCAATTTTTCTTAGGCAGACTATTTTATTGCAATTTCTTGCACAAAATACACCTAAAAGTGTAGAAAAAAATTGACAGCCCGATCCGAGTAGAGGAACACCAATTTTATGACCATTAAAGCGATTTTCGTCAAAAAAAAATTTTCAAAAAAATTCAATTTTTCTTAGGCAGACTATTTTATTGCAATTTCTTGCACAAAATACACCTAAAAGTGTAGAAAAAAATTGACAGCCCGATCCGAGTAGAGGAACACCAATTTTATGACCATTAAAGCGATTTTCGTCAAAAAAAAATTTTCAAAAAAATTCAATTTTTCTTAGGCAGACTATTTTATTGCAATTTCTTGCACAAAATACACCTAAAAGTGTAGAAAAAAATTGACAGCCCGATCCGAGTAGAGGAACACCAATTTTATGACCATTAAAGCGATTTTCGTCAAAAAAAAATTTTCAAAAAAATTCAATTTTTCTTAGGCAGACTATTTTATTGCAATTTCTTGCACAAAATACACCTAAAAGTGTAGAAAAAAATTGACAGCCCGATCCGAGTAGAGGAACACCAATTTTATGACCATTAAAGCGATTTTCGTCAAAAAAAAATTTTCAAAAAAATTCAATTTTTCTTAGGCAGACTATTTTATTGCAATTTCTTGCACAAAATACACCTAAAAGTGTAGAAAAAAATTGACAGCCCGATCCGAGTAGAGGAACACCAATTTTATGACCATTAAAGCGATTTTCGTCAAAAAAAAATTTTCAAAAAAATTCAATTTTTCTTAGGCAGACTATTTTATTGCAATTTCTTGCACAAAATACACCTAAAAGTGTAGAAAAAAATTGACAGCCCGATCCGAGTAGAGGAACACCAATTTTATGACCATTAAAGCGATTTTCGTCAAAAAAAAATTTTCAAAAAAATTCAATTTTTCTTAGGCAGACTATTTTATTGCAATTTCTTGCACAAAATACACCTAAAAGTGTAGAAAAAAATTGACAGCCCGATCCGAGTAGAGGAACACCAATTTTATGACCATTAAAGCGATTTTCGTCAAAAAAAAATTTTCAAAAAAATTCAATTTTTCTTAGGCAGACTATTTTATTGCAATTTCTTGCACAAAATACACCTAAAAGTGTAGAAAAAAATTGACAGCCCGATCCGAGTAGAGGAACACCAATTTTATGACCATTAAAGCGATTTTCGTCAAAAAAAAATTTTCAAAAAAATTCAATTTTTCTTAGGCAGACTATTTTATTGCAATTTCTTGCACAAAATACACCTAAAAGTGTAGAAAAAAATTGACAGCCCGATCCGAGTAGAGGAACACCAATTTTATGACCATTAAAGCGATTTTCGTCAAAAAAAAATTTTCAAAAAAATTCAATTTTTCTTAGGCAGACTATTTTATTGCAATTTCTTGCACAAAATACACCTAAAAGTGTAGAAAAAAATTGACAGCCCGATCCGAGTAGAGGAACACCAATTTTATGACCATTAAAGCGATTTTCGTCAAAAAAAAATTTTCAAAAAAATTCAATTTTTCTTAGGCAGACTATTTTATTGCAATTTCTTGCACAAAATACACCTAAAAGTGTAGAAAAAAATTGACAGCCCGATCCGAGTAGAGGAACACCAATTTTATGACCATTAAAGCGATTTTCGTCAAAAAAAAATTTTCAAAAAAATTCAATTTTTCTTAGGCAGACTATTTTATTGCAATTTCTTGCACAAAATACACCTAAAAGTGTAGAAAAAAATTGACAGCCCGATCCGAGTAGAGGAACACCAATTTTATGACCATTAAAGCGATTTTCGTCAAAAAAAAATTTTCAAAAAAATTCAATTTTTCTTAGGCAGACTATTTTATTGCAATTTCTTGCACAAAATACACCTAAAAGTGTAGAAAAAAATTGACAGCCCGATCCGAGTAGAGGAACACCAATTTTATGACCATTAAAGCGATTTTCGTCAAAAAAAAATTTTCAAAAAAATTCAATTTTTCTTAGGCAGACTATTTTATTGCAATTTCTTGCACAAAATACACCTAAAAGTGTAGAAAAAAATTGACAGCCCGATCCGAGTAGAGGAACACCAATTTTATGACCATTAAAGCGATTTTCGTCAAAAAAAAATTTTCAAAAAAATTCAATTTTTCTTAGGCAGACTATTTTATTGCAATTTCTTGCACAAAATACACCTAAAAGTGTAGAAAAAAATTGACAGCCCGATCCGAGTAGAGGAACACCAATTTTATGACCATTAAAGCGATTTTCGTCAAAAAAAAATTTTCAAAAAAATTCAATTTTTCTTAGGCAGACTATTTTATTGCAATTTCTTGCACAAAATACACCTAAAAGTGTAGAAAAAAATTGACAGCCCGATCCGAGTAGAGGAACACCAATTTTATGACCATTAAAGCGATTTTCGTCAAAAAAAAATTTTCAAAAAAATTCAATTTTTCTTAGGCAGACTATTTTATTGCAATTTCTTGCACAAAATACACCTAAAAGTGTAGAAAAAAATTGACAGCCCGATCCGAGTAGAGGAACACCAATTTTATGACCATTAAAGCGATTTTCGTCAAAAAAAAATTTTCAAAAAAATTCAATTTTTCTTAGGCAGACTATTTTATTGCAATTTCTTGCACAAAATACACCTAAAAGTGTAGAAAAAAATTGACAGCCCGATCCGAGTAGAGGAACACCAATTTTATGACCATTAAAGCGATTTTCGTCAAAAAAAAATTTTCAAAAAAATTCAATTTTTCTTAGGCAGACTATTTTATTGCAATTTCTTGCACAAAATACACCTAAAAGTGTAGAAAAAAATTGACAGCCCGATCCGAGTAGAGGAACACCAATTTTATGACCATTAAAGCGATTTTCGTCAAAAAAAAATTTTCAAAAAAATTCAATTTTTCTTAGGCAGACTATTTTATTGCAATTTCTTGCACAAAATACACCTAAAAGTGTAGAAAAAAATTGACAGCCCGATCCGAGTAGAGGAACACCAATTTTATGACCATTAAAGCGATTTTCGTCAAAAAAAAATTTTCAAAAAAATTCAATTTTTCTTAGGCAGACTATTTTATTGCAATTTCTTGCACAAAATACACCTAAAAGTGTAGAAAAAAATTGACAGCCCGATCCGAGTAGAGGAACACCAATTTTATGACCATTAAAGCGATTTTCGTCAAAAAAAAATTTTCAAAAAAATTCAATTTTTCTTAGGCAGACTATTTTATTGCAATTTCTTGCACAAAATACACCTAAAAGTGTAGAAAAAAATTGACAGCCCGATCCGAGTAGAGGAACACCAATTTTATGACCATTAAAGCGATTTTCGTCAAAAAAAAATTTTCAAAAAAATTCAATTTTTCTTAGGCAGACTATTTTATTGCAATTTCTTGCACAAAATACACCTAAAAGTGTAGAAAAAAATTGACAGCCCGATCCGAGTAGAGGAACACCAATTTTATGACCATTAAAGCGATTTTCGTCAAAAAAAAATTTTCAAAAAAATTCAATTTTTCTTAGGCAGACTATTTTATTGCAATTTCTTGCACAAAATACACCTAAAAGTGTAGAAAAAAATTGACAGCCCGATCCGAGTAGAGGAACACCAATTTTATGACCATTAAAGCGATTTTCGTCAAAAAAAAATTTTCAAAAAAATTCAATTTTTCTTAGGCAGACTATTTTATTGCAATTTCTTGCACAAAATACACCTAAAAGTGTAGAAAAAAATTGACAGCCCGATCCGAGTAGAGGAACACCAATTTTATGACCATTAAAGCGATTTTCGTCAAAAAAAAATTTTCAAAAAAATTCAATTTTTCTTAGGCAGACTATTTTATTGCAATTTCTTGCACAAAATACACCTAAAAGTGTAGAAAAAAATTGACAGCCCGATCCGAGTAGAGGAACACCAATTTTATGACCATTAAAGCGATTTTCGTCAAAAAAAAATTTTCAAAAAAATTCAATTTTTCTTAGGCAGACTATTTTATTGCAATTTCTTGCACAAAATACACCTAAAAGTGTAGAAAAAAATTGACAGCCCGATCCGAGTAGAGGAACACCAATTTTATGACCATTAAAGCGATTTTCGTCAAAAAAAAATTTTCAAAAAAATTCAATTTTTCTTAGGCAGACTATTTTATTGCAATTTCTTGCACAAAATACACCTAAAAGTGTAGAAAAAAATTGACAGCCCGATCCGAGTAGAGGAACACCAATTTTATGACCATTAAAGCGATTTTCGTCAAAAAAAAATTTTCAAAAAAATTCAATTTTTCTTAGGCAGACTATTTTATTGCAATTTCTTGCACAAAATACACCTAAAAGTGTAGAAAAAAATTGACAGCCCGATCCGAGTAGAGGAACACCAATTTTATGACCATTAAAGCGATTTTCGTCAAAAAAAAATTTTCAAAAAAATTCAATTTTTCTTAGGCAGACTATTTTATTGCAATTTCTTGCACAAAATACACCTAAAAGTGTAGAAAAAAATTGACAGCCCGATCCGAGTAGAGGAACACCAATTTTATGACCATTAAAGCGATTTTCGTCAAAAAAAAATTTTCAAAAAAATTCAATTTTTCTTAGGCAGACTATTTTATTGCAATTTCTTGCACAAAATACACCTAAAAGTGTAGAAAAAAATTGACAGCCCGATCCGAGTAGAGGAACACCAATTTTATGACCATTAAAGCGATTTTCGTCAAAAAAAAATTTTCAAAAAAATTCAATTTTTCTTAGGCAGACTATTTTATTGCAATTTCTTGCACAAAATACACCTAAAAGTGTAGAAAAAAATTGACAGCCCGATCCGAGTAGAGGAACACCAATTTTATGACCATTAAAGCGATTTTCGTCAAAAAAAAATTTTCAAAAAATTCAATTTTTCTTAGGCAGACTATTTTATTGCAATTTCTTGCACAAAATACACCTAAAAGTGTAGAAAAAAATTGACAGCCCGATCCGAGTAGAGGAACACCAATTTTATGACCATTAAAGCGATTTTCGTCAAAAAAAAATTTTCCAAAAAATTCAATTTTTCTTAGGCAGACTATTTTATTGCAATTTCTTGCACAAAATACACCTAAAAGTGTAGAAAAAAATTGACAGCCCGATCCGAGTAGAGGAACACCAATTTTATGACCATTAAAGCGATTTTCGTCAAAAAAAAATTTTCAAAAAAATTCAATTTTTCTTAGGCAGACTATTTTATTGCAATTTCTTGCACAAAATACACCTAAAAGTGTGTAAAAAAATTGACAGCCCGATCCGAGTAGAGGAACACCAATTTTATGACCATTAAAGCGATTTTCGTCAAAAAAAAATTTTCAAAAAAATTCAATTTTTCTTAGGCAGACTATTTTATTGCAATTTCTTGCACAAAATACACCTAAAAGTGTAGAAAAAAATTGACAGCCCGATCCGAGTAGAGGAACACCAATTTTATGACCATTAAAGCGATTTTCGTCAAAAAAAAATTTTCAAAAAAATTCAATTTTTCTTAGGCAGACTATTTTATTGCAATTTCTTGCACAAAATACACCTAAAAGTGTAGAAAAAAATTGACAGCCCGATCCGAGTAGAGGAACACCATTTTATGACCATTAAAGCGATTTTCGTCAAAAAAAAATTTTCAAAAAAATTCAATTTTTCTTAGGCAGACTATTTTATTGCAATTTCTTGCACAAAATACACCTAAAAGTGTAGAAAAAAATTGACAGCCCGATCCGAGTAGAGGAACACCAATTTTATGACCATTAAAGCGATTTTCGTCAAAAAAAAATTTTCAAAAAAATTCAATTTTTCTTAGGCAGACTATTTTATTGCAATTTCTTGCACAAAATACACCTAAAAGTGTAGAAAAAAATTGACAGCCCGATCCGAGTAGAGGAACACCAATTTTATGACCATTAAAGCGATTTTCGTCAAAAAAAAATTTTCAAAAAAATTCAATTTTTCTTAGGCAGACTATTTTATTGCAATTTCTTGCACAAAATACACCTAAAAGTGTAGAAAAAAATTGACAGCCCGATCCGAGTAGAGGAACACCAATTTTATGACCATTAAAGCGATTTTCGTCAAAAAAAAATTTTCAAAAAAATTCAATTTTTCTTAGGCAGACTATTTTATTGCAATTTCTTGCACAAAATACACCTAAAAGTGTAGAAAAAAATTGACAGCCCGATCCGAGTAGAGGAACACCAATTTTATGACCATTAAAGCGATTTTCGTCAAAAAAAAATTTTCAAAAAAATTCAATTTTTCTTAGGCAGACTATTTTATTGCAATTTCTTGCACAAAATACACCTAAAAGTGTAGAAAAAAATTGACAGCCCGATCCGAGTAGAGGAACACCATTTTTATGACCATTAAAGCGATTTTCGTCAAAAAAAAATTTTCAAAAAAATTCAATTTTTCTTAGGCAGACTATTTTATTGCAATTTCTTGCACAAAATACACCTAAAAGTGTAGAAAAAAATTGACAGCCCGATCCGAGTAGAGGAACACCAATTTTATGACCATTAAAGCGATTTTCGTCAAAAAAAAATTTTCAAAAAAATTCAATTTTTCTTAGGCAGACTATTTTATTGCAATTTCTTGCACAAAATACACCTAAAAGTGTAGAAAAAAATTGACAGCCCGATCCGAGTAGAGGAACACCAATTTTATGACCATTAAAGCGATTTTCGTCAAAAAAAAATTTTCAAAAAAATTCAATTTTTCTTAGGCAGACTATTTTATTGCAATTTCTTGCACAAAATACACCTAAAAGTGTAGAAAAAAATTGACAGCCCGATCCGAGTAGAGGAACACCAATTTTATGACCATTAAAGCGATTTTCGTCAAAAAAAAATTTTCAAAAAAATTCAATTTTTCTTAGGCAGACTATTTTATTGCAATTTCTTGCACAAAATACACCTAAAAGTGTAGAAAAAAATTGACAGCCCGATCCGAGTAGAGGAACACCAATTTTATGACCATTAAAGCGATTTTCGTCAAAAAAAATTTTCCAAAAAATTCAATTTTTCTTAGGCAGACTATTTTATTGCAATTTCTTGCACAAAATACACCTAAAAGTGTAGAAAAAAATTGACAGCCCGATCCGAGTAGAGGAACACCAATTTTATGACCATTAAAGCGATTTTCGTCAAAAAAAAATTTTCAAAAAAATTCAATTTTTCTTAGGCAGACTATTTTATTGCAATTTCTTGCACAAAATACACCTAAAAGTGTAGAAAAAAATTGACAGCCCGATCCGAGTAGAGGAACACCAATTTTATGACCATTAAAGCGATTTTCGTCAAAAAAAAATTTTCAAAAAAATTCAATTTTTCTTAGGCAGACTATTTTATTGCAATTTCTTGCACAAAATACACCTAAAAGTGTAGAAAAAAATTGACAGCCCGATCCGAGTAGAGGAACACCAATTTTATGACCATTAAAGCGATTTTCGTCAAAAAAAAATTTTCAAAAAAATTCAATTTTTCTTAGGCAGACTATTTTATTGCAATTTCTTGCACAAAATACACCTAAAAGTGTAGAAAAAAATTGACAGCCCGATCCGAGTAGAGGAACACCAATTTTATGACCATTAAAGCGATTTTCGTCAAAAAAAAATTTTCAAAAAAATTCAATTTTTCTTAGGCAGACTATTTTATTGCAATTTCTTGCACAAAATACACCTAAAAGTGTAGAAAAAAATTGACAGCCCGATCCGAGTAGAGGAACACCAATTTTATGACCATTAAAGCGATTTTCGTCAAAAAAAAATTTTCAAAAAAATTCAATTTTTCTTAGGCAGACTATTTTATTGCAATTTCTTGCACAAAATACACCTAAAAGTGTAGAAAAAAATTGACAGCCCGATCCGAGTAGAGGAACACCAATTTTATGACCATTAAAGCGATTTTCGTCAAAAAAAATTTTCAAAAAAATTCAATTTTTCTTAGGCAGACTATTTTATTGCAATTTCTTGCACAAAATACACCTAAAAGTGTAGAAAAAAATTGACAGCCCGATCCGAGTAGAGGAACACCAATTTTATGACCATTAAAGCGATTTTCGTCAAAAAAAAATTTTCAAAAAAATTCAATTTTTCTTAGGCAGACTATTTTATTGCAATTTCTTGCACAAAATACACCTAAAAGTGTAGAAAAAAATTGACAGCCCGATCCGAGTAGAGGAACACCAATTTTATGACCATTAAAGCGATTTTCGTCAAAAAAAAATTTTCAAAAAAATTCAATTTTTCTTAGGCAGACTATTTTATTGCAATTTCTTGCACAAAATACACCTAAAAGTGTAGAAAAAAATTGACAGCCCGATCCGAGTAGAGGAACACCAATTTTATGACCATTAAAGCGATTTTCGTCAAAAAAAAATTTTCAAAAAAATTCAATTTTTCTTAGGCAGACTATTTTATTGCAATTTCTTGCACAAAATACACCTAAAAGTGTAGAAAAAAATTGACAGCCCGATCCGAGTAGAGGAACACCAATTTTATGACCATTAAAGCGATTTTCGTCAAAAAAAATTTTCAAAAAAATTCAATTTTTCTTAGGCAGACTATTTTATTGCAATTTCTTGCACAAAATACACCTAAAAGTGTAGAAAAAAATTGACAGCCCGATCCGAGTAGAGGAACACCAATTTTATGACCATTAAAGCGATTTTCGTCAAAAAAAAATTTTCAAAAAAATTCAATTTTTCTTAGGCAGACTATTTTATTGCAATTTCTTGCACAAAATACACCTAAAAGTGTAGAAAAAAATTGACAGCCCGATCCGAGTAGAGGAACACCAATTTTATGACCATTAAAGCGATTTTCGTCAAAAAAAAATTTTCAAAAAAATTCAATTTTTCTTAGGCAGACTATTTTATTGCAATTTCTTGCACAAAATACACCTAAAAGTGTAGAAAAAAATTGACAGCCCGATCCGAGTAGAGGAACACCAATTTTATGACCATTAAAGCGATTTTCGTCAAAAAAAAATTTTCAAAAAAATTCAATTTTTCTTAGGCAGACTATTTTATTGCAATTTCTTGCACAAAATACACCTAAAAGTGTAGAAAAAAATTGACAGCCCGATCCGAGTAGAGGAACACCAATTTTATGACCATTAAAGCGATTTTCGTCAAAAAAAAATTTTCAAAAAAATTCAATTTTTCTTAGGCAGACTATTTTATTGCAATTTCTTGCACAAAATACACCTAAAAGTGTAGAAAAAAATTGACAGCCCGATCCGAGTAGAGGAACACCATTTTTATGACCATTAAAGCGATTTTCGTCAAAAAAAAATTTTCAAAAAAATTCAATTTTTCTTAGGCAGACTATTTTATTGCAATTTCTTGCACAAAATACACCTAAAAGTGTAGAAAAAAATTGACAGCCCGATCCGAGTAGAGGAACACCATTTTTATGACCATTAAAGCGATTTTCGTCAAAAAAAAATTTTCAAAAAAATTCAATTTTTCTTAGGCAGACTATTTTATTGCAATTTCTTGCACAAAATACACCTAAAAGTGTAGAAAAAAATTGACAGCCCGATCCGAGTAGAGGAACACCATTTTTATGACCATTAAAGCGATTTTCGTCAAAAAAAAATTTTCAAAAAAATTCAATTTTTCTTAGGCAGACTATTTTATTGCAATTTCTTGCACAAAATACACCTAAAAGTGTAGAAAAAAATTGACAGCCCGATCCGAGTAGAGGAACACCATTTTTATGACCATTAAAGCGATTTTCGTCAAAAAAAAATTTTCAAAAAAATTCAATTTTTCTTAGGCAGACTATTTTATTGCAATTTCTTGCACAAAATACACCTAAAAGTGTAGAAAAAAATTGACAGCCCGATCCGAGTAGAGGAACACCAATTTTATGACCATTAAAGCGATTTTCGTCAAAAAAAAATTTTCAAAAAAATTCAATTTTTCTTAGGCAGACTATTTTATTGCAATTTCTTGCACAAAATACACCTAAAAGTGTAGAAAAAAATTGACAGCCCGATCCGAGTAGAGGAACACCATTTTATGACCATTAAAGCGATTTTCGTCAAAAAAAAATTTTCAAAAAATTCAATTTTTCTTAGGCAGACTATTTTATTGCAATTTCTTGCACAAAATACACCTAAAATGTAGAAAAAAATTGACAGCCCGATCCGAGTAGAGGAACACCAATTTTATGACCATTAAAGCGATTTTCGTCAAAAAAAAATTTTCCAAAAAAATTCAATTTTTCTTAGGCAGACTATTTTATTGCAATTTCTTGCACAAAATACACCTAAAAGTGTAGAAAAAAATTGACAGCCC